>NC_088380.1:13597348-13900378 GCF_037993035.2 Macaca fascicularis | reverse complement strand
AATAGCAGAAAAGGGCAGAGGGAGCAGGAGGACACTTAATCTGGCTTCAGGCCGTGCCACCTGCAGTTCTACCAGCAACCAGCACTGCCTTTAGTAGCAAAAGTAGCAAAAACATCTGCTGTAGCTTCCAGGCTGAAAGGTACAGCCTGTTTTAAAAAGCATTGTGTTCAAATATTTTGAAAAGTGGCTGGGTATATCACACTTGGTAGGAATTGAAGTTTGTGTCTGTCAGGGGGCATCTTTTCAAGCAGAAGTTCTTAAAAATAATAAGCCAACATCAAAACCCACAAGAAGACCTATTTATTTTTAGTTTATGTATTTCTTGTGAAGATGGGGAAAGTTGTTTAAAATAAAGTATGTGTCGTCAGTGGAATATATTCTGCTATATTAAACTATCTTTATTCCTTCTATGGAAATGTAGCCTAGCATTTCTCTATTTAGCTCTATTTTTCTGCTTTGAATGACAAAATTACAGGAAGTTTACACATATGCATAAGAAGGAATTTCCTGAAATTAGCAGAAATCCATATTTCTTTTTTCATACCATAGCGTATGTGGAATTTAGAACACCTTAGATCTGATGTTTCCCCAAAACATTACAAGTTGTCAATTGAGAATTGTTTATTTTTTTATTTTTATTTTTTTCGGAGATGGAGTCTTGCTCTGTCACCCAGGCTGGAGTGCAATGGTGTGATCTTGGCTCACTGCAACCTCTGCCTTCTGGGTTCAAGCAATTCTCCTGCCTCAGCCTCGTGAGTAGCTGTGATTACAGGTGCCCACACCACACCTGGCTAATTTTGGTATTTTTAGTAGAGATGGAGTTTCACCATGTTGGCCAGGCTGGTCTCTAACTCCTGACCTTGTGATCTGCCTGCCTTGGTCTCCCAAAATGTTGGGATTACAGGTGTGAGCCAACACTCCCAGCCATTTTTAAATTTTTAATTCGTAATTTTTGTTATGTTGTATGCTTATATATTTATGGAATACATAAGATATATTGGTACAGGCATGCAATATGTAATAATCACATTATGAAAAATGAGGTATAGATTCTCTCAACCATTCATCTTTTGTGTTACAAACAATCCAATTATATTGTTTTAGTTATTTTAAAATGTACAAATAAATTATTGACTATAGTCACTCTGTTGTGCTATAAAGTACTAGGTCTTATTCATTTTTTCTAACTATTATTTTGTACACATAAACCATCCCTACTTGCTTCCATCCACTTACTATTACCCTTCTCAGGTTATGGTAACTAACCTTCTATTCTATCTCCATGAGTTTAATTATTTTGAATTTTAGTTCCCATAAATAAGTGAGAACATGCGATGTTTGTGTTTTTGTGCTTGACTTACTTCACTTAACATAATGACCTTCAGTTACCTCCGTGGAGTTGCAAATGACAGGATCTCATTTTTGTATGGCTAAATACTACTCTACTGTATATAAGTAACACATTTTCATTAGCCATTCATGTATTGTTGAACACTTAGGCTGCTTCCAAAACTTGGCTATTGGGAACAGTGCTGCAAAAAGCATGGGAGTGCAGATATCATTTTGATAAACTGATTTATTTTCTTTTGGGTACCCAGCAGTGGGATTGCTGGATTCTATGGTAGCTCTATTTATAGTTTTTTGAGGAACCTCCAAATATTCTCCACAGTGGTTGTGTTAATTTCCATTCCCACCAACAGTAAAAAGTCTCCCTTTTCTCCACATCCTCACCAACAATTGTTATTGCCTGTCTTTTGCATAAAGCCATTCTAACAGGGGTGCATTTCTCTCATGATCAGTGATGTTGAGCACATTTCAAATGCCTGTTTACCATTTGTATGTGTTCCTTTGAAAAATGTGTATTCAAATATTTTGCTATTTTAATTGGATTACATAGATGATTAGATTAGATTAATTAGATTTTTTTCCTATAGAGTTGTTTGAACTCCTTATATATTCTGGTTATTAATCCTTTGTCAGATGGGTAGTTTGCAAACATTTTCTTCCATTCTGTGGCTTGTCTCCTCACCTTTGTCATTGTATCCTTTGGTGTGCAGAAGCTTTTTAACTTGATGTGATTGCATTTGTCCATTTTTGCTTTGGTTGCCTGTGCTTGTGGGGTATTACTCAATATATTTTTGCCCAGAAAAATGTCCTGGAGAGTTTACTCAATGTTTTTTGTAGTAATTTTACAATTTGAGGTCTTACATTTAAGACTTTAATTCATTTCGATTTAATTTTTGTATGTGGCAACATATGGTGATCTAGTTACCTTTTCATATGGCTATTCAGTTTTCCCAGAAACATTTATTGAAGTGATAGTCTTTTTCCCAGTGTATGTTCTTGAAAACTTTGTTGAAAATGAGTTCAGTGTAGATGTGTGAATTTGTTTCTAGAATCTCTATTCTGTTCCATTCGTCTATGTCTGTTTTTATACAAGTATCATGCTGTTTTGATTACTATAACTCCATAGTATAATTTGAAGTCAGATAATGTGATTCCTCTAGTGTTTATTTTGCTCAGGATAGCTTTGGCTATTCTGGGTCTTTTGTGTTTTCATATAAATTTTAGACTTGTTTTCTCTATTTCTGTGAAGCATATCCTTGAAATGTGGATAGGGATTGCATTGTACCTGTAGTTTGCTTTGGGTAGTGTGGACATTTTAACAATATTGAGTCTCCCAATCCATGAACATGGGCTATCTTTGCATTTTTGATGTACTCTTCAATTTATTTCATCAATGTTTTGTAGTCTTTATTGTAGAGATCTTTTACTTCTTTTGTTAAGTTAGTTCCTGTCTATTTAATTTTATGTGAGGTTATTGTAAATGGGGTTATTTTTAAATTCAGATTGTTCACTGTTGTCATATAGAAATGCTAGAGATTTTTGTATGCTGTTTTTGTATCCTGCAACTTCAGTGAATTTATCAGTTATAATAGAATTGATGGAGTCTTTAGGTTTTTCCAAATATAAGATCATATATCTGCAAAACAAAATTATTTGACTTATTTCTTTACAACTTGGATGATGTTTATTTCTTTCTGTAGTTTCATGGCTGGAGCTAAGACTCCTAGTATTATGTTGAATAACAATGATAAAGATGCACATCCTTGTCATGTTCCAGATTTTAGAGGAAACATTTTCAGTTTTTCCCCATTCAATATGCTAGCCACAGGTCTGTCATATATGGCTTTTATTATAAGCTATGTTGAATTTTATCAAATTCTTTTTCAGCATCAATTGAAGTCAGCATATGATTTTTATTCTTCATTCTGTTGATATTATGTATCCCATTGATTGGTTTGTATATGTTGAACCATCCTTGCATTTCTGGGATAAATCCCATTTGGTCATGATGAAAGACCTTTTTGAGGCTTTTTGCATCTATATTCATCAGAGACACTGCCCTGTAGTTTTCTTGAGTGTCTTTGTTTGGTTTTGGTATCAGGGCAATACTGGCTTCACAGAATGAGTTTGCAAGTATTCCCTCCTTCTCTATTTTTTAGAATAGTTTGAGTAGGATTGGTATTCATTCTTCTTTAAATGCTTGGTAGAATTCAGTAGTGAAGTTATTGGGTCCCTGGCTTTTCTTTACTGAAAGACTTTTTATTACAGCTTTAATATTTTACTTGTTATTGGTCTGTGTAGGTTTTGGATTTCTTCAGTGTTCAATCTTGGTTGGTTGTATATGTGTAAGAATTTATCTACTTTCTCTATATTTTCCAATGCATTGGCATATAGTTGTCCATAGTAGCCACTTATGATCGTTTGAATTTCTGTGGTATTAGTTCCAATGTCTACTTTATATCTCTAATTTTAATTATTTATTTTATTTATTCATCTCTGATTTTATGTTCTCTCTTTATTTCTTCATTAGTCTGGCTAAGATTTGTCAATTTTGTTTATCTTTTTTAGAAAAACAATTTTTTGGTTTTACTGATTTTTAATATTGGTTTCTTCACTTTAATTTCATTTATTTCTGCTTTGATTATTATTTCTTCTAATTCTGGTTTCAGTTGACTCTTGCTTTTCTAGTTCTTTAAGATACATTATTTGATTAAAGTTTTTCTCGTTTTTTGATGTGTAGGCACTTATAGTTATACATCTCCATTTTAGTGCCACTTTTACTGTAACCTATAGCTTTTGATATGTTGTGTTTCCATCATCATTTGTTTGAATATATATTTTTAAATTTTCTTCTTAATTACTTCATTGACCAGCTGATCATTTTGGAGCATATTGTTTAATTTCTATGTGTTTGTATAGTTTCCAAAATTATTATTGTTATTGATCTGTGATAATACTTCATTTTTTAAATGTTTTAAGAATTGTTTTGTGAACTGATGTAAAATGTATCCTCAAGAATGATTCATGTCCTGAAAAGAAAAAGGATTATTCTGCAGCCATTGGATGAAGGGTTCTGTAAATATCTTGATCCATTTTGTCTATAGTGCAGACCCTCTTCAATGCCTCTCTCAGTGGTATGAAGTTAAAACCAGGTACTGTGATTGTTCATCTGATTTTTGGTTCTTGTGGGGCTACTTTTCTGTGAGCCCATAGTTGTTAAAATTCATGTTCTGTGGGAGGATGAACAGTGTAAGCTTCTATTCTGTCATCTTTCCCCACCTTCTGATTGAGGAAATTTGAAATGAAAGTTCCTAAAACATTTTAATTACACAGAGCAAGTTGAAATACCAAATTACTGAGAAACTGAAGACTGGCAAATCTTTAGAACTTTTTAAAACTGAAAGCGCCATGAGAAAAAAAAAAAAAAAAAAAGGCTAAAATTAAACTAACACATACTGTCTTACAATTCTAGAGGGCAGAAGTCCAAAATCAATTCCACTGCACTAAAATGCAAGTGCAGACAGACCTGTGTTTCTTCTGTCTGCTCTAGGGAGGAAGGGAGTTTCTGACCTTTTCCAGTTTCTAGAGGCCTCCTGCATTCCATGGCTTGTGGCCTCTTCCTCCAACTTCAAAGCAAGTAGTGTGGCATTTTCTCTCCTCTCTGACTGCTGCTCCCTCATCACAGTATCCTTCATCATATCTACAAAGTATTTTTTGCAGGTAAAGTAACATATTAATATTTACAGGTCTGGGGTTTAGGACATGAAAATATTTTCCTTTAGGTTTTCCCTAAAATATAATACATTGAAAAATAGTTATTCCAATTGATAAAAACGTTAATGATATTAAATGTCCAGGTCCCAGATAGTGTCAAATTTTTTTGCTTTTATTTAAAAATTTTCTTTATTTTAATTATTATGTTATTTTTTAAAGTCGTGGAATGGCTTTTTATTGCACTGTATAAACTTTCAGCTTGACAGTGAATTGGAAGAGCATTCATATTCACATGAACATACCTTGTTTTGCTTACTATTGCTACTAATAATAAACAGTGAATAGTTGAACTAATTCCTTCACTCTTTGTGGAAAATATTAACTTCTCTGCCAGTTCTGTGCCCTGTTAAGTACTGTGGGGCTATGTGACTAGCTAAAATAATGTCAAACCTGACACCCCCGGAGCACCCCTCATATAAGAGGATGTCTAGACTTATGTTTCTGCATTGCTTACTAGAAATCTGGGGTTTGGATATTTGAAACTTATATGTGATGACCTTAGGAATATACAATTTCCAGCAAATGTCTTATTTTTTTTATGTTATAAATCAAACATTGGTTATTATATGTGTTTCTTTATGAGATTTGTGTATATCATGGGCCAGGTCATATAACAATGCATGTCCACCCAGTTGTTTAATACTTAGAGAAATTTTAATCTGTGGGTTCACACAGCTGTAACCCAAGAAATTTATCTGGAGTTACCATCTAGATTAT
Organism: Macaca fascicularis; assembly: GCF_037993035.2. NCBI lineage: Eukaryota > Metazoa > Chordata > Mammalia > Primates > Cercopithecidae > Macaca > Macaca fascicularis. The sequence continues at coordinate 13,894,540 of NC_088380.1, read as the reverse complement.
AAGCAGAATTCTTAACCAAACAACACCCTTTTACTTCCAGCTTTATATGCTATCTTAGAGGAACTTAAGTTATGCTATAGTAACAAGCACCACAAAATCAATATAGTTTAACAGAGAAGAAATATATTCCTTGTTCATATAAGCCTTGTATTGGTCTGGAAGGCAAGATGTGTGCTGCTCTGATCTAGTGGCACTTTCATTTTACCATTTGAATTTTAATGTTATGAACTGATTATATTCCCCCCCAAATTCATTTGTTGAATGAAGCACTAACTCCAAATGTGAAGGTATTTGGAGGTGGAGACTTTGGGAATAAATTAAGTTTAGAGGAGGTCATGAGTGAGAGGCCCCGTGATGATATTAGTGTCCTTCCAAGAAGAGGAGGAGACATCAGAGCTCTCTCTGTGTGTCGTGTTGTCTCACAGTGCTACATGATGGCCATCTATAATCAGGAAGAGAGCCTTCTCCAAGGGCCCTCTCCAAGAAACAGACTATGCTGGTACCCTGGTCTCAGACTTCCCAGACTCCAGATGTCTGAGAAGTTAATGTCTGCTCTTTAAGCTATGCAGTCTATGGTATTTTGTTATAGCAGTTCAAGCAGACTAAGGCACTTTTGGTCATTTGGAGCAATGAAAAAAAACATAGAGAATCATACACTGGTGTTCCCCATCTGTTTCTGTTTAATTGACCAGACCTAACCAAAGGGCCATGCTTTGCTTAATGCAGGTAGGAAAGTAAAATACTCTATGTGCTGACAATCCAAGGAAAACAGATATTGGGAAGCCTGGTCATGTCACCATATTTGCTCGAACTGAAAAGGTCAACGCTAGCATCAGAGTCAAAAACTTTGATAGATACTCGAGTGATATAAAAACAGAAAACCCTGTCAAAAGGTCACTTGTGAGACTGAAAATAGCTTTTATAGAAAAGATAATACCTGTATTAGTTTCCTGTGACTACCATAACAAATGATCACAAACTAGGTCAGAAGAGAAATTTATTATTTCACAGTTCTGGAGGCCACAATTCTGAAAGGAAGGTGTTGATAGGACCACATTTCCTCCACAGGCTCTAGGGAAGAATTATTACTGTATCTTCTAGGTTTTGTTGGTTCCAGGTGTTCCTTGCTGTGTGAGGGCATAACTCCAGTTTCTGCATCTGTCTTCACATGGCCTTCTCTGTGTGTGTATCTTCTCTTCTGTCTCTTAGGGGGACATTTTACTGAAATTAAGACCCACTCAGATAATCCAAAATTATCTCACTCGAAGATCCCTAACTTAATTACATCTACAGGGACCCTTGTCTTAGTTTGTTCCAGTTGTTATAACAAAATACTTTAGACTGGGTAATTTATAAATGATTAAAGGAAAACTTCAACTGAGTTAAATTTAAAGGCGTTTAATTGAGCAATGAATGATTAACGAATCGGGCAGCCCCCAGAACCACAGCAGATTCACAGAGGCTCCAGGGGTGCCTCGTGGTCAGAACAAATTTATAGACCAAAAAGGTAAAGTGAAGTACAGGAATCAGATGTGAGGTGTGAAATAGTGAGACTGGTTATAGCTCAGCGTTTGCCTTATTTGAACACAGTCTGAACATTCAGCAGCCTATTAGTGGTTGAAATATGGCCGCTGGGATTGGCCAACACTCATCCATTGTTACAGGTGCATACTATTAAGGTAGGTTTTCAATTTTGCCTGAATATTAAGCTAGGTTACAGTTCCTCCACAATGACTCAAATATAGAAATACAGAGTGCTTCTCAGGCCATATTTAGTTTGTTTTAACATAAAAAATAGAAATTTATTTCTGGTTCTGGAGACTGCAGAGTTCATGACTGTGCACCTGTGAACCTGTTCCTCACAGATGGAACCTTCTCAGTGCTCTCACTGTGGTGGAAAAAGCTGAGGGCTACTTCAAGAATCTTTTGTGAGTGTACTAATTCTGTAAGAGCTCCATCCTCATGACTCAAATCACTTCCCAAAGGCCTTACGTCTTAATACTCTCACACTGCAGATTAGGTTCAAACATACATATTTTAGGAAAATACATCCAGACTGTAGCATTCCACCTCTGGTTCCCCAAAATTCAAGTCCTTTTCATATGAAAAATGTATTCATTCCATCTCAGTAGCCCTCAAAGTCTTGTTCCAGCACAGATTCAAAAGTCTAAATTCTGAAGTCTCAACTAAATATCATCTAAACCAGATATAGGTGAGACTCAAGGTGTGTTTATTCTGAGACAAATTGCTCTCCATCTGTGATTCTGTGAAATCAAATAGGTAAAGGGCTTCCAAAATACAATGGTGGGACAGACATAGAATCGACATTCCCATTCCAAAAGGGAGAAGTAGGAAGGAATACAACAACAACAACAACAAAGTAAACGATAAATCTTAAGGCTCCAGAATAATCTCCTTTTGATGCCCCATCTTCCAATCTTCCAGACACACTTGGGCAGGTGTTGAGTCCCCAAGGCTCTGGATGTCCCAGTCCCACCCCACATGACAGCACTTACATATGAGAGCCACATGCTGGGCTGGAAATATGCTCTAGTGGTTCTCCTGGTCTGTGGTCAGAGGGTAGGCCTGGTCCCATGGCTCTGCCAAGCACTGCCTTAGTGGAGGCTTTTTGTGGTGGCCTCACCCCTATGTCAATTCTTTGCCTGAGCCTCAAGGCTTTCCAGGGCATCCTTTGAAATCAATGTGGAGGCAGCTCTTCCTCGATGGTATTGCACTCTGTGTCCTGGTGGAGATGATGCCTAGAGAACATTACCAAGGTTTATCATCTGTGCCCTCCCGAAAGGTGGCCACTGGAGCCCACACCATACTTGGGACCTCTGGAGCCATGCCTGGAATAGCTGAGCAGTGCTGTGTCAGAAAGCAGGGAGCACAGATGAGGTAGCCTAGGGCAGGAAGTGCTGAGCTCCAGTGGGCATCCTGGGCCCCTCTTTTGACCTGGTTCTTTCCCCTAGGCCTTGGCACACTGGGCCTGTGGTGGGAGCAGCAGCGCTCATGATGTCTGAAATGCTTTTAGGGGGTCATTCCTCCATTGCTTTGATGAAAAGCACTTGACTTCTGCAGTTCCATGTGAACCTTATCAAATGGCTGCTGGGCCACACCCTTGGTATTCTCTCCCAAACATACCTTTCCGTTCTTTACAACATGGCCAAGCTGAGAATTTTCTAAATCTTTAAGTCCTGCTTCCCTTTTGACTATAAATTTTTATCTTCAACTTGTTTCCCTCTTCTCACATTTTACTGTATAAGTCAAGAGAAGCCGTAGTCCAACCTTAACACTTTGCTTAGAGATTTCTTCCACCAGATACCCTATTTCATCATTCATAAGTGTCTCTTTTCAAAAAACACTAAGCACTAAACACAAGCAGTTTCTTTACTACTTTATAAGAACTTTCGCCTTTCCTCCAGTTTTCAATAACATGTTCTGCATTTCTGTTCGTGACCTCATCACAATGTCCTTTACTGTCTGTATTTCTATGAGCATTCTGCTTTTGACCACTTAGGTAATCTCTAAGAAACTTGAGGCTTTCTCTAAAGCTTTCCTTTTCTTCTGAGCCCTCACCAGAATCACCCTTTATAGTCCGCTTATGACAATAAACTTCAGCCTCTGTGTCCATTACCCAGTTCCAAAGTCACTTCCACGTTTTTAGGTATCTGTCACAGCAGCCCCGTTTCTCAGTACCAATTTCTATCTTATTCTGTTTAGGCTGCTATATCGAAATACCTTAGACTGGGTCATCTATAAACAATAGAAATTTATTCTATGTGGAGGCTGGGAAATCCTAGATTAAGGGTCTAGCAGATTCAGTGTCTGGTAAGACACTCACAGATGGCATCTTCTTGCTGTGTTCTTCCTTGGTGTAAGGGATGGGGGAGCTCTCTTGAGCCTTTTTTAATAAGGGTATTAGCACTTATAGACTTAACCTATTTCTGAAGGTCCCACCGCTTACTATTACCACACTAACAGGCTCAAACATAACCATCTAGAGGCGATACCAACATTCAGATCATAGCAACCCTCTATTCCCCAATAAGGTCACATTCACAAATTCTGAGTGGAATATATATATATATATATATACACACACACACACACACGTATGTGTATACACACGTATATTATGTATATAAAATATGTAAGTGTGGTGTTTGTGTGTGGGTGTGTAGTATGTATACATGAGGGGACACCATCTAACTCACTACAGTCTACAGTCACAAAACACAAGGACTTTTTAAACAATCTTGCCTAGGACAAGCTGTGGTCATGCCACTTGCTTAGCTTGCTAATCCCTATTTTATTGAGAATTACATAGCAAATCTTCTCCTCTTTAATTGTACTTGTAGAGACTGCTGGACTGCCTGGAGCTCAAGTATCACTGTCAATCATCCATTTCACAGACACAAACCTATGATAGTCCAAATTGAGAAAGAGGTTGAGAGTGTTAATAACATGATTTTAATAAACCATTTTTGAGCTCTTATTCAACAGGCACTAGGCTAAGCATTCAGGACATAGATAAAAGTGAGAATTTATCCTCATTTTAAACTCATCCATTTAAAAGCATTGTTAAATATATTCCCTTGTCATGTAACTATATTTTTTAAAAATAGTGAAGTTCAGAGTAAAATACAGTCTATCATTTATTTTCTATTTCTGAAAAATGGCCAAGTTAATTGTGCTGAGAGAACTTAAAGAGATTTGGGGAAGTGAATTAGAATATTTACTCCATCCCAGCTACACAAAGAAGTCTTTAGTAATAAGAGCAAAGTTACTAAAGAGTTTGTACTTGTTACTCTTAATGATTCAATTAAATTCACAATTTTGGAAAGTAAAAGTGACATGTAGTTACTGTTTTAGGTTTCTATTTCAAACTAGCCTTACAGGTTAAGCAAATTTGGAATAAAGATATTTTATGTCACAATGTGATTTCATCAATGAAATAACAGGAAATAGAATGCATGGCACTGTTTCAGATATTGCTTGTAACAATTCTGTCTTAATTATTGTTTGTATCTATACATTTCCATTTATGACAAGGTAAAAGTAAATGCTAAGATATGCACAAGTCACAAGATTATGTAATGATTCATGAAAGTCTGGAGAAGATACTAGCCAGCACTAGTGTCTTCAATTTACAGGAACTGTCCAGCATTTTGTTTGGGCATGGGGTTCTTCAGGTTCTGGGCTTGAAGACATTCAGCCTGTTCCCACTGAACTGATAGAGCAGATAATGACTCTATCTGTATCCCCTCACCCTTATGACCCTGCCTGCTACCTGATTTCCAGCTTTTGCACCTGCTGCTTTTTGTCTGAAGACTTTCTGTGGCTGTAGAAAACACTTTGGCTTGTGTGCAGCTGGCTGGATGTGTCTTAGGTAGAATCCTCAAAAAATGGTTAACAGGAGATGGTCTATAACGACCCTGACTCTTCCATCTTCCAGATGGGACCGCTCTGGCCCTCCGTGTCTCTGCAGTGGGGTTAATCTCTAGTAATTCACAGTGAGCTCTTTAACCTTACTTGTCTGATTTCCCTTCTCCTATACTGGTATCTACTTTACTCTCCAAATAAATAGCATGTGCTTAAAACCTTGTCTCAGGTTCTGCTTCTGGGTAAATACAGCTGTGAGAGTTCCCCAAATCTGCCTAAGAAGAATGGTCCAGTTTTGGGTAGAACTTTTAATTCATGGGGTTGTCAGGTGATTCATGTTGAAATGCTGAAATACTTTGAAATGAAATGTAGAATTTTCTCTGGAGTTCAAAAATCGGTCTGAGAATCAAACACTTTGAATTTTAAAGCTAGGAAGTGGTATAGAACTTATAATTCTCTATTCAAATCCCTTTACCTTATCCTTGAGGAAATTATAATCCAGGGAGGACAGGGTGATAAAGTAGTTAGCAGCCAACTAAAATAAGGACTGAGGACAGTTAACTTAAAACATAGATAAGTTGGTAAATGTAGTAGCAATCCCAGTAGATATTCATACAGCTTTGACCTCAAATTTTTCCAACACTTTCAAGATGGTGTGGGGTGTGTGTGTGTGTGTGTGTGTGTGTGTGTTCTCAGTATTTTAAGGTTAAACTTTACAACTACAGAGACTTGCATTTTCTCACCCATGTATTCCCTGAGCACCAGATACCCATTTCTAATGACTATATGTAAAATGTCACCAGATATCTCCATTTCACACATTTAACAGGCAGGACAATCATCTGATCCAGTCCCACCTTCTCTGCTGCTTCGCGTTTTGCTTACTAGAAAATTTCAATACATATTTGTTGAGCATCTTCTAGATGGTGAGTGAGGGTTATGAGCCACAAAGTTTCCCAAACTGAAGGCTGCACTTCACCCTTTACTCCCTGTACCCCCACAACCCTTAAGGGCCAATTAGAAGAAATTCCAGAATTTGTGTTTTCTTAGCCAGGGCTGAGAAAGTCTGGAGGGATGGAAGAGAATGGTGAGTAAACTTTTTAAAGCACATATTTGTGAAGCAGGTGCAACACTTTCACTTGAATATGTTTAGCTCGGGTGGCTCGGAGGCAGGCTGCTTGGGGTCATGGGAAGTTTGACCCTCCACCTCTGTGTTTACTGAGTCCCTGCTTGGAGCTGCTCTCATGACATTGATTTGATGAAGTTCTGTCAGTTGTCACTTCTTTCTCTCTCTCTCTCCGGCTGTCTAATCTCTGTCTCCACTGCTGCCGTCTAGATAAGGCTGCTAGCAAACCTCCTGATAGGTATGCTTACTTCCTGTCTCACCTCCTGCAATCAATTTTGCACACAGAAGCCAGGATGCTATTTTCAGGAGGTTAAACCTCATGGTATTTAGTTGCTCGATACCCTTTACTGGTTGTGCACCAGCCTCAAGATAAGACACCAAACTCCTTAGCACAGGTGTCAAGAGAAGTGTGTTTCTTATTTTTCTTTATTGATAGGAACTATAAAGTACATGTAATGGATTAAGTGATTGTAAAGAGAGGGACAAATAGATAAAACAGAAGGAAAAGGGCTAATTGCTAAAGAGAAGTCCTTGAGAAGTCTAGAAAGAAAAGGACACAGAGAATACCAAGGGTCCAACCCAGGGGAAATGGTGTATTTTAACAGGAGTGAAGGTAGAGAGTGTGGATAAAGATTTCTGGACAACAAAACCATATTTATGATGAGTCTTGGGATATAACAATTCTTACCTTTGGAATTTTGCACCTACTATTCCAAATGCTTGAGAAAAGATCCTCCTTTGCTTCGCTCAGACAATTCCAATTCATCTTTTTTTCTTATCTCAGTGTTGAATGTACTTCTCCCAGGCAACATTTTTCTGACCCTCAAAACGTGTATGCTCTGATCCTTGGGTTCCTCGTGACATATGTGATTCTACCAAATGTATGAAATTGTAATCTTATGCTGACTTTTCTGTGCCTTCTCTTTTTTGAACTTTCTGTCCTATCTGTAAGGACCATGCCCTTCTCAACCTTGTATCCCTAGTGTATAACACTTGATAGATGCAGAATATGTTTAGTTGTTCATTGAATTAACACATCAGATAATAAAAAGGGTGTGTGCATTTGCTGGAAATAAGAGTAGTAATGAGTGAGTACTTCTAATGAATTTTATAAGAGAAAGATTAGCAATACATAATAGAAATGGAGAGGAAAGACCACACAAACAGGAAAGTAACAGCAACTATTCTGATGTATCTTCCTTTCCAATATGGCTTCCAGGTCATATTGCTGGTATTCTGCCTGTGTTCCAAGAAAATCCCATTATAAGAATTTTGACGGTAGCAGAACAGGCCTTGGGGATACGGGAAATTCTTCTTCAAATTACACTTTCTAAAGCTTAATTATGAAAGTAATTGTCCTCAGGAAATGCAGCTGAGCTAGTTCAGCTGCCCTAACATGGTCTTTTGACCTCACACTCTGTGCAACTGTTCAGAACGTGTTGGTTTTTAATTATTAGGCATAGAAACGTGTATTAGATGTCAACGAATTTTGCCAAGAATTGCTGCAGACAACAGAAACCCAGCTCCTCCCCAGTGGTCAGTGCAAAGCATCTGGGCTCAGTTTTCTGTTTCAAGTTAGTAATGCTTGCAATCACTCCATGAGTCTAAGTGTGCTTCTTCTTCCCTGTCAAAATCTCCATTTACTCTCATTGGTGCTCTCAAGGTAGTCAATTCATAAGGATTCTTTTGCGGTTTGTTTTGAAATGGCAGGAATTTTGAGAGCAATTCAAACTCCTTTTCTGTTTATTTTTATTTCCTAATCTTCAGTCTTTCTAAATTGCACAAGATTTACATGATTGTTCAAATAGCCTCTGCCATGCTTGAAAATTCTTAAAATGCATGATACCTATTTCAGAATCTCATAACCTTCCTATTTTACTACATGTATATCTAGTTGTCAACTATTGCCTTTATTTATACCAAAATGGCTGCATGTCTACCTGGTGGTAAGCTGGCCAATTATCCTGAGAAAGGAAACAGGACCGCTGCCCAATGTGTTACCATAAAAGGCAGAGATGGGAATGACCTTTCAGGTCACTCTAACCCCTTGTCAAAGGACAATAGAGTCCCCAGAGAAATGATGCACTAAGTGTGTCATAGTTTCTTGTATGGTGATGAATTAGAGTGTCCCAAACATTAGATTACAGAAACTTCCCAAAGGACTCTAACAGATGGAGTACATTTTATACATAGTAAGTTATAACACATATGTTGCAAAGATAAAGGAAGCAAAGCATAAAAAGAAAATGTGTTTGATGAAATTTTAATAACACATCTACAGTGTGGTATTAGCTTCTTAACTAAGCTTTTTATTCAATGCAATAAAATCCCTTAGTCTTTTGCTTAAATATTTTTTCATAAAATATATTTAGAATGCACTAGTGACAGAAATCTCTATGTCTTAGTTCTTTGAAAAAGAATTCTATCAATGCCACAAAAGAACAATCATGTGATTCCTCCCTCAGGATATTTTCACTATAACTATTACAGATTCATCTACTTTTCTGTTTTTTTGTTGTTGTCGTTGTTGTTGTTGTCTGTTTTTTAGTTCCTTCTGGTTGGAAAACATAAACCAAATAAATAGTTGTAACAGAAATAAAATACTGATGGTATCATAAGGTCTTCTTAAGGTAAAATAAGCAGTATGAAGTGAGGTTAGTTCTTATAGATGAAGAACTAAGGATTGGAGTAAGACAGGACACCTTTCCATTGGTAAGACAAGCAAGTAATGTAGGCTATTTTCAGTCATTTTATACAACAGTATCACTTCTGATTCAGTCATCTAAATATTTTAGTAAAACGTATGTTCACTAGAAGAATACACCACATGATTTGAGTGATTAAAGTTGTGCTGTACTTCACCATACTAGTATAGACTTGATTTCGGTCCAGTAGTTCAGCCTGCAGAAAATTGACTCTTTTTTGTATGATTTATTATATAAATCATATATCATAAGTTGCTCATGGATGAGGATGGTTGTGGTGGTGAAAAGGGCAGTATCTGAGTGGAATTTAAAAGGAAAGGAGAAAAGGAAGAGACTAATTATAACTCTCTGAATCTGTAGTTCTGACAGATCTGAGATATTTGGCCCTACTCAGAAAGTTCAAGAATAAATTCCTAGAGAAGAGCATATTATAATCTTTATTTTTTTAATTGAGAAGATTTTTATTATGCTGACTTAAAATAACTTTGGATATGCTGGGATCTGGAAGATTTATAGAACAGAAAAGTAAAGGCCTCTAATTATCAGAGAGGGATTAGTTTAAAATATACATTTACAAATGAATCAATATATTTTATAATTTTAAGTTAATATGTCATTTTTAATTGCACTCACAAGATGAGAGTTGAGACATGTTTTAGAAATGTGCTGAGTAATGACATTTTACATTCATTTTATTTTATTAAGTCTTCATTTGGAATTGTTAAGAAGATAAAAGTGAAAAGTTTCCTTTTTCTTCTCCTCTAACACACTAATTTATTGCACATTTTTTCAAACTTCTGACATATTAAAAATATTTAATAGCATTACTGTAATAGACTATATTATCCATATTGCTTTTCATTATGTGTGTGTGTGTTACTATAAGGTAATTTGGGGAGTGACAGAAAACTACAAATACACTGATTTTAGATCGTCTAAAATTATTTAAGATTTAGATAATGTATTAATAATAAAAAGGAGTAAAGCCAAAATTTCCAGGGTTTATAAGGATTACATTTTACTTTGTTTTTCTTCTCTAGAAAAGCCACGGTCTCTGAATATAAAATGGATTTTCTAAATGGGTTTGAAATTCACAAATTTTGCATATACTTCTGGAGCACATTCTTCTTTAATGTGTATTAAAGTCAGGACAATTAAAAGCATCACCATTTTTGTTTGGTCTCTGGAGATTCAGAAAACTAGGTTCAGGTGTTTCAATGAGAGGCGTATCATTTATGTGCTGCTAAAGATTGGTATATTGTCTGTCCTCACAATAATTATAGTTCAGTTATTGTTCTTCTTACCACATACAACTTAAGTGATGATAGGATCAAATTATTTTTGAGATTACCTCTAAATTAGGAAAACAGCCAGGTGATTCCATCAAGGTTTATAGTAATTTATTAAACATTTTTGCAGGTGTTAAGATCTGTAATGTCTTCAACACATACTTAACCAGACAGCATCTCGTTAATGAGTACTACACATACGTGAAAGACAGAAAAATATGAAGTTTCTTACATTTCTATGTTATTTTGATAAATAACGTTATTAGAAACTTAATAAAATAACTCATCCATAACTTGCAGTGCTGATTTGAAGCTGTCGGGGCAACTCAGCAGCGTTGTGCAATAGTGTAATGTGGAGGGCAGTCTCTTATTTTTATAACTGAACCTGTGATCTTCATCTAGGCGAATAATGACCCCCATTAAGTGCAAAAATGTGATCTCGTAGCCTTGCTAGCATTTGACTGCCTCTCTTACCCAAATATTGAGTGAACTCCTACTTAGTTGCTGCCATTACCCAACACCCCATCCATACTTCTTACTTAAGAATCAGCTTTGCCCTCCTTTTCTCAATTTCAGTTAATTCTCGCCATGTCTTTATGTATATCCTGTTTCTCCCTCTTAAGATCCTCAACTAGCCGTTCCCACAGTTTACTGAATCATCCAATACATACTAGTTACTAACAAATTGTCCCTATTGAAAGACTCTTGCACGCACACATACATGTACACACCCCACATCTGTACATTTGTATAGTGTTTTACATTTTCATCATTAAGGTAAACAATTGATGCTATTATTGATAATGAATGCAACCATTAACTTTCAACACTGACTTCCACCAACTTTATGTGTGATTGAAGGCAAGTTTTTTTTTTTAACCAAAATGTTACTGTTTTCAAGTGTGAAATGTAAGTAATAACTATATGTATCTCTTGGCTGTATTGTGAGGATTAATTAACATATGTAACATGCTCAGATTTCTTTATAACTTTTTAAATATTATTATTTTATGTGTACTTTCTATGAATACCCTGAGGTAATGTATTATCTGCATCTAGACACAGTGGTCCTTAATTGTTGGTTCATTCCATGCCAAGAGGGTAAGGATATAGAATTCAGGATGCTACCAGAACATTTTACAATTTTGATAGATACATAATGGTTGTACATATTTATGTTGTAAGTATTGTATTTCAATATGAGCATACAGTGTGTAATGATCAAATTTGGGTAATTGGAATATCTGTCACTTCAAACATTATATCTTTGTTTTAGGAACATTTAGAATCTACTCATTTAGTTATTTTGAAAGATACAATGAATTATTGTTAACTACAGTTGCCCTATTGTGTTACCAAACACTAGGTCTTCTTCCTTCTATCTAACTGTACTTGTGTACCCATTAACCAACCCCTCTTTATCCCCCTCTGCCCTCCTGCCCTCTAGTAACACCATTCTGTTCACTATCTCCATGAAATCACTAGTTTAGCTCCCACTATAAGTGAGAATATGTGACATTTGTCTTTCTATGCCTGGCTTATTTCACTCAACATAATGTCCTCCAGTTTTGTCCATATTGTTGCATATTTAGAGTTACTATTAGTCTAGTTTCATCTACTTTGGGCTTCCTATATGATACTTCTATATTTTTTCTTTTTTTGGTTTTTATAGAACAAATGCAGATTCAAATACATTTTTTCTTGCTATTGTTAACATTACATAATTTAGACTAAGAAGCAGGTTATATTTTTCAATGTAGAAGCGCAATTTGCTGTATACATTGTATTTTCTAATACTAGCATTTAAGTTTCTCTTCAATATTCCTTTGTTTTTTCCCTTCTTCCATTGTGTTGCATCTATGAACTTCCAGCATTTGATATTTTTGTAAAGAATCTTCTTTAAGTACATGTAACTTTCCTAGTTGGCAAAACATTGATTTCTGTAAGACTAATTTCTTCCACTGCTTTTTACTTTTTCCTTTTGCATTTATTTAGAATTTAAATAAATTTATTATTACTATACATGCAAAACTAAAAGCTTAAAAAAACTGTTGAAGGAATTTTTAAGACATTATAAATTCATTCATCAAATATGTTTGAAAATTAATTTATTCACTACATATTTTTTGAGCACTCACTATGCCTTACTTGTGACAATTTTTACCAAGCAATATAGACAAGTGAGATGATCTCTAAAAGAGCTTGTATCTTCTTGGGGAGTAAATACATGTAACATATTATATAACCATGAAGCTTAACAATAAGAGGCTGTAGGAAAATAACAAAAAATGTAATAGGGTGGGAAAATATTCAAATCTTTCTTTTTTTCTTTATAGGAGAGTTATCTATTTAAACAAATCATGCCCTTGCATTTAATATATGTAGAAAATATCTGAAAATTGCTTCACAAAAAATAAAAATGAAAGGGGGCAGTAAAGCCTTCCTTACACAAGAATACAAATTAATAAGTAAATAAATACTAGAAAAAATCTTTTTACGACGATTGTGGTAATAATGAATTCCAGCAGGAATTATCAATGAATGTTAAAATTATTGGAGAAAAAATTTAGAAAACTGTTTGTTATGTAGTCCCTTTATGTCACCCAGGTTATTACCTACATATATAAATAATAAGAGGTACCTTCACAGGAAATAAATATGGTTAAACACCACCTGAAATACAAGCTAAAATGCAATATTACTAATGTTGGCACAAGCTTATGTCATATGGCCTCTTGTGCAGTAAAAATGATGTAATATGAATTGTGCAGTATTAATGCAAAGATTTTTTTAATTTGTGTAAAACATTGTGAAAAATTAAGAGACATTCTGCAAAATATACTGTTAGTATCATGAAAGACTGAAAAAAAGGAGTGGGATTGTTCTAGATTAGTGGATTAGTGGAGTCCAAAGAAACCATAAAAATACTTCTTTAATGACTATTGTATTAAGCTCACACTTAAAATATTTTATATAATAACTTATTATGTTCACAGTTTATAATCTCTAACCCTCCAGAAAAGTTACAAGAATAATTCCATTAATTCCTGCATACACGTCATCTAAGCTCATGATTTGTTTGTGTTTTTATAGCTTTGTTAGCTTTCCCTTCTCTTGGCATTCCATTCCTAAACAATTTGCTTATATCTCAAAGAACAAGGATGTTTTCCTGGAATATCGTGTTCTATTACACGGTGCCTATTCAGATCTTTCCAGGCATGCAACAATTTTCTCAGTCTTCCAAGTCCCCATTATGGTATTTTTCTAATTCATTATTATGCCTTGCATTTAGTATTTTTTATGTTTGTTTTTTTGGAAACACATTTTTTAACTTCTAAATATGTTGTATATTTCCTGATTTTTTAATTTATTCTGGAAAATCGCTAAAATTGGCCTCTAGGAGGAAAACAAACAAGGTCAGTGAAGTCCCAAAGGCGCAGAGATAAGTTTTTTATAACATTATCGTTGTTTTGCCTTTTTAATAACTTTTTCTCTTGCTCAATTTACATTGCCTTAATATCACTGCCTTAAACTATTTACATTTAGAAAGCGGAAATTCTGGTGTTGTAAGTCTAGGACATATTTGTCCATAAGCAAAGTAGAAAGATTTTCTGTCTTCTGTGTCTGAATTATTAGAGATCCTTATCTGAGAAAACAAAACAAAATGCATTTTAATGTTAACCTGAACATGTACTCCCTTGAACCTAAAATACATTTGGAAGAAAAAAACTATTAAAAATTGATGTATCCTTGCTACCAATTATTCAACAAATAGAGTTGAACTAAAACCACATTTATTCTAAAAGAACTCTCAAAGGAGATAATTATGTGATAGGAGACTATAACTTACTGAAAGAATGATGATATGGTGGGAAGAGTGCCCCATGTTGACTGACATCCCATATTTCAAGTTCAAGATGTACCAACTATTAACTGTAGCACTGACTGTATAATAATAGTCATGGTCTGTTAGTTAGTAAAATGGAGATTATAAGATCCACCATGTTTAACCCACTGGATTGTTGTGTCAAACGAGATCGTATATGCTCTTACAATCATTGCTGTTAATATGTGATAGAGGGATTGGCTTGGGTTCAGAAGATCCTAGGTCAAGATGTTCTTTGCCTCTTACAGGCTGTGGAAACTTAGAGAAGTGATGCAGTCCTTCTCTCTGAACTTCAGGAGCTGGGTGTTAATGTATTACTCATATCATGGCACACTCTCTTTAGCAGTTTGGGCATTATATATCTTATTTTATCTATTTTTTCCTTTTGTTCATTTTCCCCATTCTCATTTTCCTTTACTCTGTCTACTCCATTTTTATTCATAGGTAGCCATTATAATGCATTTCAGACAGATTCTTTTATTACATGTGTTTATCTGTAATGTGTATTATTATTCCATGTGGAGGCAATATCATTTAGTGAAACGATGTTAGACCCTGGATCTCATTGTCCTTCTCTGTTTTGGTAAAAGCTCTGGTTTCTGGATATGTCCGTGTTGCTGTGTATTTATGTAGCATTTATGCTGTGTATTTATGTATTTATATATTGCTGCATAGTATTCTATGACATTTTATGTATTCATTCTTCTTAGGGATGGACACTGGATTGCCTGAAAAGATATCCAAAAATGTGGAAGTGACTTTGGAACTGGGTAACAGAGGTTAGAATAGTTTGGAGGGCTCAGAAGAAGATGGAAAATGTGGGAAAATTTGGAACTCCCTGGAGACTTGTTGAATGGCTTTGACCAAAAGCCTGAAAGTGATATGGACAATGAGGTCCCAAATGCCAATTCTTCACTTCTGTGCACTCACAGGCTCAATACCATGTGAAAGCTGCTAAGGCTTAGGGCTTATACCCTGAGAAGCCACAGCCCAAGCTCTACATTGGCCCCTTTCAGATTGGCTGGAGTTGCTGGGACACAGGGCACCAAGTCCCTAAACCACACACAGCACAGGGATCCTTGGCTGGGCCCACAAAATCATTTTCTTCTAGGCCTCCATGCCTGTGATGGGAGGGGCTGCTGGGAAGACTTCTGACCTCCCCTGGAGACATTTTCCCCATTGTCTTGGGGATTAACAATGGCTCCTCATTACTTACGCAAATTTGTGCAGCTGGCTTGAATTTCTCCTCAGAAAATAGGTTTTTCTTTTCTATCACATTGTCAGACTGCAAATTTTCTTAACTTTTATGCTCTGCTTCCCTTATAAAACTGAATGCTTTTAACAGCACCCAAGTCACCTCTTGAATGCTTTGCTACTTAGAAATTTCTTCCATCAGATACCCTAAATCATCCCTCTCAAGTTCACAGTTCCAGAAATCTCTAGCGCAGGGGGAAAATGCTGCCAATCTCTTTGCTAAAACATAACAAGAGTCACCTTTACTCCAGTTCCCAGCATGTCCCTCACCTTCATCTGACACCTCAGGCACCATTGGATCTGCTGGGTCATATGGCCCAAGTGGCAGAGCAGCTTGCACAGCAGCCTGGAGCTGTTGCAGAGCCTTCTCCCATTCTGGGCCCCACTTAAAACTGGCAGCCTGTTAGGTGATTCAATAAGCCAGAGACACATCCAAATGAGGAATGTGTTGCCTCCAAAATCCAAATAGGCTCACTAGGCATCGTGCCTCTTTCTTGATTGTAGGAGGGGACAAATGCAGCAACTTGTCCTTCACCTTAGAAGGAATATCTTGACAGGCTCCACACCATTGGACCCCTAGAAATTTTACTGAGGTAAAAAGGCCCTGAATTTTAGTTGGATTTATTTTCCATCCTCTGGCACACAAATGTCTCACCAGTAAGTCCAGTGTGTTTGCTACTTCTTGCTCACTGGATCCAGTCAACATAACGCCATCAATGTAAAGGACCAGTGTGATATACTGTGGAAGTGAGAAGCAATCAAGGTCTCTCTGAATAAGATTATGACACAAAGCTGGAGAGTTTATATACCCCTGAGGTAGGACAGTGAAGGTATACTTCTGGCCTTGCCAGCTGAAGGCAGATTGCTTCTGGTAGGCCTTATGGACAGGAATGAAGGAAAGGTACTTGCCAAGTCAATGGCTACATGCCAGGTCCAAGGAGATGTGTTAATTTGCTCAAGCAATGAAACCAAATCTGGTACAGCAGCTGCAGTTGGAGTTACCACGTGGTTAAGCTTATGACAATCCACTGTCATTCTCCAAGATGCATCTGTCTTCTGCACAGGCCAAATGGGAGAGTTGAACGGGGATGTGTTGGGAATCACCACACCTATGTCTTTCACCACTCCTGCATCTTTCAAGTCCTTGATGGTGGCACTAATCTCCACAATCCCTCCAGGGATGCAACATTGTTTTTGATTTACTATATTTCTAGGTGGAGGCAACTCTAATGGCTTCCATGTGGCCTTTCCCACCATGACAGCTCTCACCCTACAAGTCAGGGAGCCAATGTGGGGGTTCTGCCAGCTGTGAAGTATGTCTGCCAATTATGCATTCTGGCACTGGGGAAATAACCACAGGATGAGTGGGGACCCACTGTAAGTCAGACCAGAGCTAAAACTCCCATTAATTACCTGACCTCCATAAGCCCCTACTTTCACTGGAGGAACACAATGATGTTTTGGGTCCCCTGGAATTAACGTCAGCTCAGAGCCAGTGTCCAGTAGTCCCAGAAATGTCTGATCATTTACTTTGCCCAATGCGCAGACACCCTAGTAAGAGGTTAGCGGTCTCCTTGGGGAAGGATGGGAGAAATATTAACAGCATAAATTGTTGGTAGTGTAGTGGGGTCTTTCCTCAGGACAACTGGCTTCCCCTTCATTCAAGCGTTTCTGGGTCTCTAAACTGGTTCAAGTCTGAGGGCCTGTAATTCTCTGTTTTTATAATTCAAATTCATCTTTTGTCCATTTGGCCTAGAAGTTTTCTGCTTATATGGTTTAAGTAGGAATGTAGTAGGCTTTCTGTCAATTTCACTTCTAGGAACACTGTGATTAATTAGCTAATGCCAGAGCTCTACAAGAGTCAGACTATTCTGATTGCTGCTTTGCCTTTGCTGTCCATTAAAGTAGCTATGCCCACCTTGCCTTTGATGGTTGAGTGCTGCTACTTGGCACCTACCACCTTGGGATCCAATTATTCCCATTGTATTTAAATTTTGTAGTTCAGTGACTGAGATTAACACTGTTAGATCTGATATACAGAGAAGAGCAATTACAGGGCTCTTCAAAGATGCAGGTGCTGCCCTCACAAATCTTTTTTGCAAGGCATTGGTCAAGGGTATATCTTCTAGACCCTCCCATCAGAGATGAGTACATCTAAAATGATTAATCCACTCCATCATCCCACTCTCCCTAAGTCTTTGGATCTCTTCCTCTACATTAAACCAAGGGGGAGCAGGCATTTCCAGCTCTCTCAGAGTGTACCATCTTTTAATCCATATTTCAACTAACCAAGCAAATAAACTATTAGACTCTTTTTTAACTCCCTGAGCTGCAACATTAAATGCAGAGTGTCTGCTTAGTGGGCCCAAATCAATAAATTCAACTTGATCCAATTCTATGTTCCTTCCACCATTATCCCACACCCTTAATATCCATTCCCATGCCTGTTCTCCAGATTTCTGCTTACATAAATTAAAAACTCAAGCACTTATTTTTTAGTGTAGTGCACCTCCTCATGGGTCACACTCTCAACCTCACCTCTAGGGGCCCACCAGGGCTTTAGTTATAGGTCTAGAAGCAAACAGAGGTGTTGGGAGTGGCTTGTGAGGAGAATCAACATTCTCTTGCCTGGCAACTGCTTTGGGGAGGCCATCACTGTTGCCTTAGGCAGCACAGGGTTTATCTCCTCAGAGAAAGGCAGAAAGGTTGATGGCAGCACTGGGATGGGGATGTTGCCACTACTTGGGGATGGGGAAGCATGTCTGGCAAAAGAAGGTTCATCAGAGTTTACAAGCTCAGTGTCGCCAGCCTTATCAGAGTCCTTCCATACATCCCCATTCCAAGTTGCGGGGTTTCCAATCAGTGTCCTCACTTTAACAGTAGACACCTGGTGAGGCTGTGCATGCAACTTTCATTGCAGGTCAGCCACTCGCATAATAAGAGCTTGTGTCTGTTTTTCCACAATTTCAACTCTTTCTCTACAGGAGATAAGACTCTCACTCAGGGCAATCTTAGCAGATTTGAGGCTCAGCATTTACTCTTGAAGCCAGGAGATAGAATCTCTGATTCTTTTTCATCACTTTGTCCAGTGAATTTAGGAGCAACCAGCCAGCTTCATTAAGTTCCTTGGTTCTCCACATATGGTCAAAGGTAGTATATATAAAGCCACTCAACTCCTTGCCTCTCATGAGTGATCAATCAGGAGTGGCAAAGGCATATATTAATTCTCTAAACAGTTCACGTGAGGACTGTCAGTAGTTTTCCATACTATTAGAAGTAGAGTCCTTAGCATTTTGGGGTCTAATTATATTAAGTAGCCAACTCCAGAAACCCCAAAACCAATGAAAGAACTCTGTCCTTAATATTCTGTTCCTTTAGAACCACTCCAGGTACAGAAATTTGTTAGGGTTTTCTAGAGGGACTGAACTAATAGGATGGATATATACATAATATATACATAATAGGAAGTTTATTAAGTATTAACTCACAGGATCACAAGGTTCCACAATAGGCTGTCTGCAAGCTGAGAAGCATGGAGAGCTAGTCCGAGTCCGAAAACTGAAGAACTTGGAGTCCGGTGTTCAAGGGCAGGAAGCATCCAGCACAGGAGGAAGATGTAGGCTGGGAGGTTTTTTTTTTTTTTTTCATCCTTCAATCCATTCAAGTTGACATTCAGTATTAATCATCACAGTATTAACCATCTTTCAACTTTTGTTTTATAAGTGTTAAGGAAATTTTCTGTTTGCTAAAACAAATTAAATTCACAAGTTGATATTTATGTTTTAACATATATAGTTTTCTATCTACTAAACATATGTAATTTTCTTCTTTAATCTGTTATTTTGAAGCATATTTATACATTTGCTTATGTTGCACCAGTCTTTCATTCCTGGTATATAGCCTAATAATTGAATGTGATTTTAAAAATATATTGTTGTATTTTCTTAACTAATATCTTATTCATATACTTGAATTTACGTCTCTAAGTGATTTTCTTGTGTTGCCTTATTGAGTTTTGAAAGTAATGTTACAGATTACCCTATGAAATGATCTGGGTAACAAGTTTTATAAGACAACCTGCATAAGATAAGCTTTTAAAACCTTTTGGTAAAACTTTTGTAAAACATTTGGAGGTTAGGGTTTTTCAGTTCTTTCATATCTTAAAACCATTGGCTCTTTTCATCAAATCGAGTTGAGAGACTTCCCTTTTTATTTGATGTATTGAAATAATATTTTCATTCTGTTGGAAGAATCTCAAAAATTCCTGTTGACACTTTAAATAATTTATTGTGAGGCCTATTTATTTCTTGTTCATCATATTCAATGTCTCCTTAGCAACCGAATTATGTAAATTGAAAGAAGTGCAAACACTGTTGTTGACATATTCCATTACTTGGGAGAACTTGTTCAGTATGTTAAAGAGATAAATTACAAAACTTCATTCTTATAGATATCGAGGTTCTTAAAATAAATATTACCTGTGCACAGGACATTCTGAGCTCAAGTGGGTAATTATGGTGATTGTCATGACTATCATTTGAAACCAAATTCAGTTGAATCCAATTCTTTTATGTTAATGTTATTAAAAATTCTTCCAGTATGGAAACCAGGAGTATCATTATGTGTATGTTGAGAAAAAAAGGATTAAAATTTGATGACAATGTTCTATTTTTATTAGCAGACAACAGTTTAAAAGGTTGTTCATCAAGAGAATTAATGTAATCCTGAAAAAGAAAATAAAGGAAATTCCATTATGAAAGATAGGCATTATGGGTTTCAACAAATCAAATTTGAAAAGCAATTCTCAAAGTTGTCAAATTTATGCCAGTACATGTTCAAATTACCAGCTTGTGATACTAATGTTGAATTTTTTTTTTAATTAAAGAATGTTCAATGAACAAAAGAATGGAATAAGGTGAATGTGGTCACTGTAAAATGTAAATGAAACGTAGAGTGTATCTGAAAGGAATTTCATAAACAAATTCTGCAAAACAAAGAGCTGTTAAGAGTCAACACAAAACATAATAAAATATATAAATAGCCTCTATAGGGTATATAAAAAATAAGATATGTCATTTGTATACTTATATTGTGGTAAGGAGAGGTGACTTTGAGTACCATATGATGAATTTACACTATGTTGGTTTAACATCCATGGCTTGTAGTTCAGTTCTAGGAATAAAGGGATTCAAACAAAATTAGGAGAACTATATCACTAAAGATATTATGAGACTAGAAGGGTAAGAAAAATCTCTTCTTTTGTTGCAGTGTAATAGAGTACAGTAAGAGAATGGGGTCACATGCCTCTTGCTAAATGGAATGCCTATTGAGGTATATTGGGGTATCATGAGATACTGTGAAAGACTTTGAAATGGCAAAACGTACTCTTTTGAATATTAAATTTCCTCTGAATTATCTCTGTCTTCTATAAGTTTGAGTTATTTGACATCTCTGTAAATTGTATAAAACCGATAATAATGCAAATGCTTCTTGTCCATAGATACATACATTCATTGTGTCCAGTAGAATGTAATTGGTTAGTACCTTATGAATAGAGCCATTTTGCATGTATTTGGAAATTCTTTTCAGCATTTCTTGTCTCCCTATATTGTTTGGGTATTTTGGATTTTCCTTTGAATTAGTTGAAGCATTTATTGGTTTTCTCATCAATCAGCGAGTTAAATAAACCTTTGACAATGTTCTTTTTATATCGGTATGAGAGTAATGATTATGACCTGTTTCCCTGAAAATCACTTTTTATTACTTTTGGAGGTCATTCACTGAGACGTGTGAAGGATTCCCCTGAGAAGGCCAGGTTTCACTTTATTGCCCAAGAAGGGCACCTCATAGGCAGTACAATCCCAGCATGTCTTGGCTTGCAGAGGAAACCAAGACTGACAATAGTACTTTAATTTTGCTCAATCTCTGTTTCTCTAGATTTCCTCCATCTCTGCTAACTTTGGATTGTGTTTTCATTATTGGTTGGTTTATAGACAAAAAAGATATTTATAATTGGTGGCAGTAATGATTGCAAGTGTGGTTTTATAGTCTGAACATTTGGTGCTCTCTATAAATGGATTAATAGATTATGGAGATCTATTTTGTGTTGGATGAGAGATGACAGAAAATCTGGATTATTAGTCATTTGTCATTATATCTATTTGGAGCTAGATTTAATTACATTTTTATTGGTCCCTGAGAATTATAGCTCATTGAGATTTAGTAGCAAACAAGTTATTCTGCTTATTTTATAACTGTTTTAGACTTGAAAGCAAGTATCAACATTCATTTCTAGGGAAACTACCTCCACTCTTTAGTTTCTATCCATGCATAGGTGGGTTGTCTTCCACCCTTACACTAAACCCAAGGGTGGGTAGGTGACTCAGGCCCAGGCAAAAAGAAGTATCCCATTCCCAGTGACTGGTTCAGGGATGGGCATGTTACCTAATTAGGGCCAAGAAGGAAAATGAGGCTTTTATGGGAATTCTTGTGAGAGAGGCACCATGTTTTCAGTTGCACATGAACCTGGAAGGGTTTCACTTTAGACTTGCTACAAGACCCATTTCTACCACATGAGACCTGATGATGAAGCAGCAGTAGGATAGAGCCGTGAAATAGAAGGAAACAGAATCCTGAGGGTATCAACTGAGCCCATGCAATAACCCAGTGCTTGACGCAGGCCTATTCCCAAACTTGTCAATTCTGCAAGTCATTACTTTCCCTTTTGTTGCTTAAAACAGTTTCTTGTATTTTCTATCATTTTTTCAGATGATTCTTTACAATAAAAGAGTGTAAAGGGATGTCAGCAGGCTGTACTTCTGTCCAATTTCATTAATACTAAGCTAAGAGGTGAGAAGTTCATCCTGCCTCCCAGGCTTCATCAAGAAGGGATCAGGGTGTGGGGCTGGTGCCAGCTGTTTCCCCACTAAGAGATCC
Organism: Macaca fascicularis; assembly: GCF_037993035.2. Taxonomy (NCBI): domain Eukaryota; kingdom Metazoa; phylum Chordata; class Mammalia; order Primates; family Cercopithecidae; genus Macaca; species Macaca fascicularis. The sequence goes on along the minus strand of NC_088380.1, from coordinate 13,871,959 downwards.
AGGGTCAAAGGCTGTACCCCAACTGTGGGTTTCAAGGTCTAGCCATCCCTAATCTTCTAGTTTCTACTTTTGTGATATGTGAAGCTGCTTATCTCTCGCCCTTCCTGGAAGCTTAGTGAAAGTATTTCTGGCTGTATTGTTTCACTGTAACCCTCCTCTCCCCAGCTATGTGAAGATGGAGATAGTGAGGAAACAGGGTAAGAACTGCCTGAGCCAGGTTTTAGGGCTGGACCTTTACTTGATTATTTTCACTTTGGAAAGTTTCTGAATGACTTTATACTTGTTCCCCATTCTTTGCCCTTGTCCACCTTGTCCAATGACAGTTATACAAGATAACTATATTTCTTTTTTTTTTTTGTCTTTTTAAATTATTATTATACTTTAAGTTCTAGGGTACATGTGCATAACGTGCAGGTTTGTTACATATGTATACTTGTGCTATGTTGGTGTGCTACACCCATCAACTTGTCAGCACCCATCACCTCATCATTTACATCAGGTATAACTCCCAATGCAATTCCTCCCCCTTCCCCCCTCCCCATGATAGGCCCCAGTGTGTGATGTTCCCCCTCCCGAGTCCGAGTGATCTCATTGTTCAGTTCCCACCTATGAGTGAGAACATGTAGTGTTTGGTTTTCTTTTCTTGCGATAGTTTGCTGTGAATGATGGTTTCCAGCTGCATCCATGTCCCTACAAAGGACACAAACTCATCCTTTTTTAGGGCTGCATAGTATTCCATGGTGTATATGTGCCACATTTTCTTAATCCAGTGTGTCACTGATGGACATTTGGGTTGATTCCAAGTCTTTGCTATTGTGAATAGTGCCGCAATAAACATACGTGTGCATGTGTCTTTATAGCAGCATGATTTAGAATCCTTTGGGTATATACCCAGTAATGGGATGGCTGGGTCATATGGTACATCTAGTTCTAGATCCTTGAGGAATTGCCATACTGTTTTCCATAATGGTTGAACTAGTTTACAATCCCACCAACAGTGTAAAAGTGTTCCTATTTCTCCACATCCTCTCCAGCACCTGTTGTTTCTTGACTTTTTAATGATCGCCATTCTAACTGGTGTGAGATGGTATCTCATTGTGGTTTTGATTTGCATTTCTCTGATGGCCAGTGATGATAAGCATTTTTTCATGTGTCTGTTGGCTGCATAAATGTCTTCTTTTGAGAAATGTCTGTTCATATCCTTTGCCCACTTTTTGATGGGGTTGTTTGTTTTTTTCTTGTAAATTTGTTTGAGTTCTTGGTAGGTTCTGGATATTAGCCCTTTGTCAGATGAGTAGATTGCAAAAATTTTCTCCCATTCTGTATATTTCAAAGTTAAGATAGTCTAGCAGATTGAAAAGATCTTGGATGGTGGTGGATGTGCAAAGCTCCTCACAATCCCCTTGCATGCATCCGGCCCCTCTTTAAAAGGTGATATGATTTGGATCTGTGTTCCCACCAAATCTCATGTTGAATGGTCATCCCCAGTGTTGGAGGTAGGGCTTAGTAGGAGGTGACTGGATCATGGGGGTGGATTTCTCATTAATGACTGATATTAGTTAATATCAGCCTTCTTGGTACTGTCCTTGCGACAGTGAGTTCTCATGAGGTTTGGTGTTTGAAAATGTGTGGCACCATCCCCCTCACTCTCTTGATCCTGCCTGCCCCATGTAAACTGCCTGCTCTGGCTTTGCCTTCTGCTGTGAGTAAAAGCTCCCTGAGGCCTCCACAGAAGCAGATGCCACCAGGCTTCCTATAGAGCCTGCAGAACTGTCAACCAATTAAACCTCTTTTCTTATAAATTACTCAGTCTCTGGTATTTCTTTATAGCAATGTGAGAATGGACTAATAAAGAAGACTAAAAAGGCACTATATTAAATCTGAGACTGACAATGTTCTCCTCAAATCCCAAGCTCCCAGGATACCACAAACCTCAATCCAAACCATGGCACAGACAGAAGAATTCATTCTCCTATATGAAGAAACAAATGTATTCTGAATGAAGAAGGTAGACATTTGACTCACCCCTTCGCTGACCTTAGCAGGAACCTCCACCAATCCTGGGCCTAACACATATTTCTCTTTGCTTTCCTGATAATCTCCAACTCATTTGTTTTATTGTATGTTTTTGCCTAGTACAATTTCTATGCATTCCATAGATTGCCCAATGTGTGTTCTACTAATGAGTATGTTAATGCTGTAGTCCCAGCTACTATGAGAAAGGAGACATCACCGATTGGAAAAAGCAGAGACCTTCTTCAGAAGATGTGCTCCCAGAAGTGCTAATACGATTTCTTGCTGTATAGAGACAATTATCTGAGTTAGACTTTCTTCTCTGGAAGGGTTGCAAGACACTTCTCTGGTAATGAAACACAAATCTCTTAAGATGGTGACAGTGCCCTCAGCTTCCTGGGACCCTGGTTTATCCTGCTGGGTGCTGACTTAGAGACACAGGCTCCCTGGGGGACATGGAAGGAAGATGTCTGGGCTATAGTTATCAGTCCTGGGATTTCAGAAGTTGCCTGGGTGTCTGTCTCTGTGTCCAATCTTCCTGTCTCTGTTTAGAAAATTCAGGCCGGGAGAGGCAGCAGGAAGGCTGTAAGAATGTTCATCTAAGGGATCTGCCAGCAGCTGAACTCTGCTGACCTGAAGTTCAAGCATGAAATCGATGGATAGTCTCCACTTTTTTTCCCTCTCCGATCAGCCCAATGGGATTTTTATTCTCTCAACTCTCTTTACTGGCCATGAAAACATTTCTGTTTCCACCTTCCCAGAAGCTGACCCTGACATGATGTATAGAAGGAGATCTTCTAGGCCTTTGCCTTTTCTATGGGTAAAAGCCAGGGAAACACACGCCAAATCTTAGTGCTGAATTGACTTTTGGGAAGAGATGTACCTTAAGCCCCAATTCCCTTCTAGGAGGCTCCCTGCTGAAGGTTTCATTTTGTTTGTTGAGAGAGTTGTTCTGGCAATGACATCCTCCGAGACTGTGAACACAGGAACTGAAGGGAAGAGAAATTATAGATAGCTCTTGGAGAGCACAGGGATGAACAGGCCAAAACCAAACTCAATTCTCCATCTTTTTTCTTCTTCCTGTCCTGCATTGATTCTGAAAGACAAGGAAGAAAGAAGGGCTCACATTCCACTGTCTCCTCTCTTTGGGAAAGGCACAGCCATTCAGTATTCGTGACTTTCTATATTAGGTTAATGGCTCTGTGTGTTTCTTATTCATTGATAAGGACAGAACAGTAAACTCAAAGAATTTGGTAAACTCAAAGAATTTCTTTTTCTACATGATCCTTAATTGATGTTGCAGTGAGTATTCATTTGCTTAAGAAGGACACAGCATCTCAGTCTTACAGAGCATAGTTAGGACACTTGCTTCTGATCTACATCTCTTAGAAGCTGCACACTGCTCTCCACGTCAGCCTGAACACAAAGGCTTGTCCTCACCTGGGATGGGAAGTGGGTAGATGATCAAGAATTGGGACGCTTCGTTCTCATGCAGGCATCCTGAACTCTCTTAATAAATCCAGGGTCCCTGAACCACTGTGTTTGAAATTACACTGTGGAGCCACTTACCACATGCACGAATATTTTTCTTTTCCCCTGGAATGATGATACTGTAATCTGTCCTGCAAACTCATGTTTCTGTCTTTGCCAATGTCACAGATGCAGGGAAGTGGGAAGGAGATCAGAAGAAACAAGAGTCCAGCTGCTCTGTGGTTTGGGCCAAGTAATCCCTCACCTGCTCATTTTCTCTAAAATTTTCCAGACTATTTGTAAAGATAGATTCCTCTTTAGAAGGTGGAAAATACAAGAGAAATAAAAACTGAGAATCCAAAAGGAGAGATGACTTCTCAACCATCTGAAGAGCCCGGTGGCTATAGGCCATTGGGCCCTGAGAAAAAGACCCGTGGACTTAAATTTCGAATGCACACTAGAGAGGGCACAGTCAGTCACACAGGGTTCCTGAGGTTTGGGGGCTTAAAAAAGATGGGTACTTAGTCCCCACCCTCCAACAACCCTAGCAGAAATCTCCCACCCATCCTGGGCTTAACAAACCTCTCTCTTTGCTTTCCTAATAGTCTCCAACTCCTTTGTTGTATTGGATGTTTTCACCTAGCACAATTTCTACTTATTACATATATAAAATATTGTGTGTTGCACTGATCAATATGTTGTTGCTGTTGGAAATTGGGGCTCTGTGTTCAGCAAGGCTCAGAATTGTTTCTCCCCCAGGAGTTTGAGACCAGCCTAGGCAATATAGCAAGATTCCATCTCTGAAAAACTGAGAAATTAACTGGGCATAGTGCTACACTTCCGTAATACTAGCTACTCCAGAGACTGAAATGGGAAGATCACTGGAGTCCTGGAGGTCGAGGCTGCAATGAGCCATGATCATCCCACTGCACTTCAGCCTACGCAACAGAGACTCCATATCTTAAAAAAAAAGAAAAAAAAGAGAAAAAAAAATTAAAGAATTGTCCTTCTAGAGCTTTGTTTGCCCAGCACCTCCTGTTTGTCAATGGCTGTGGGCTGCTTCAGAGCTAACTCCCTTACACGTCCAGTCTGTCCTGCCTGGAAGTTGAGCAGGCTCCTGCCACCAGAGACCCCACTGTGAGAATGGTCACAAACTTGTGATAGTTTCTAGAACTGCTCTTTGTATTTCAAAGCTGCAATTTATCCTCACCCATCTGCCAATGGGCGGACAAGGCCCAGGAACCCATCTGCTGTGGAAGGCCATTTAAAGGAAATCCATCCTCTCCACAAGATAGTGACTCAAATATTTCTGACTTTCTCGTCCCCTTAGCTAGACTGGCCAGGAACTTCACTGATTAGTTTCCTCACATCCATTATGCAATTATTCATTCTGCTGTAACTCATTTCATCAGTTTAGCTTTCTGGGAAGGTCTTTGTGCAGGAAGACACTATTTTGAGTCAGCATTGGGTTCGGGATAAACTGACTCCAAGAAAATTGCTTCCCAAGGAACAAAAGGCCTCTTTTGTATGACCTTTCTTAAAACTTTGTCTTCAAAATGACCACTTCTATTAATATTTTCTCACCCTTAGAATTATGGCCCAAATGGCTATAATTGATAAGTAAATATTTCTGCTTTAATTCAAGCACTGCTTTTACAGCAGAGAAAAATTATAATTCATCAGCCTTTAAATTCTTTTCAATAATGTATACATTATAGCAACCTGAGTGACTGTGTACTATCATGTGTAAGCCACAGATTAAGTCCTATCCATTAGCAAAATATTGTTTTCGGGGACCTGTCTCCACTTTAATGGCTTCCTCTTAACACTGAAGTCCCCAGTGGACTTACCTGTCCCACCAGTTTTTAAGGTCTGAAGTTAAGACCTTGAAGTTAATAGACCCCCATTAGTCTTAAAAGGCTTAAGAAGAATTAAGGCAGAAAATCTGTCTGAGGTTACTTAGTAATCTATCGTGTAAGTAGGGTTTTGAACAACACGTTTCTGCTGTTTTCCCTTAGAATTTTCATAGGGACAGGAGTTCGAGCTGACCTCTCCATACTTCCATGGTGACTTACCAGTGGCCACAGGCATGGGTGTGTAAGCTGGTGAACCTAATAAGAGTGCGAGATAATCATGCAACGTCCTTTCTCATGCGTCATCACACTGCCATGTTCTAGGAACCTGGGGGATTTTTATATCCCAGAAAACACTGTTAAGATTTCTTAAGCGGACTTCTTTCCTCCAGAGGCATGCTCCACAGTTCCCAATATTTCAGCCAGACACACACTTGTCAAAAGTGAATTCCTCAGATATCATCGCTACTGTTTCTTCGGAGGAAATTCTGGGTAAACTCTCCTGAATATTGAGCTGCTCTTCTCCCTCGAGTAAGGTGCAGAATGCATTGCTCTATTCTCTGCAGCTCCATGAATTCTGCAGAACAAAACATTCGATCCAGTTTCTTCAGCTGCACACTCTCATATTTAAGCCTGCGGCTGCAGCGTTTTTGGCTGTGACGATCCAGCTGCTGTTCAGTCTGCTCTCACTAATAATTCCATTATAATATTTATAATACTATGTATTGAACGAAGAGCCCCGCTTGTCCCCACAGACGCTATCAAATTACCTTCCATCTTTAGTTCATGCTCATGCCTCAGTTCTCTTCTGAGAGAGGGCAGACCTGTCAACAAGGAGGGTCACCACTCAAATCCTCTGGCAACATGACACCCACTGTAGCTAAAAAAGAGTGCCCCATCTGCCTTGTCTTGGCTTAAAGCCACTAGGGCTATTGATTCCAAGGGCTGCGAGCCTTACAGCTGGAGTCTTACTCCCCACATCAGCCTGAGTGGGTCTTAGTAATGTTCAAGAACTAGAGCACTTGCAGGAATTTTGGGGGGGTTAAGGAGATACTGGATTTATTCTTGTTAATGAGGAGGGTGAATTTTTGTGGCAGTGTTTGCAAGACACTGAACTTTGAGGATAATTGAACCTCTTTCACCTAGTGAAAATATGACAGAGAATATTGTGTTTTAGAGACACTCGGTGACATTGAGGGAGATATGACAGGAATGAAATGCGTTTGAGGTGGTTCAACATGAGAAATGGGTCTTTGAGATTGGTTCTTGCCAAGATAATTGATCTAAGCCTTTTAACAATTGAAATGGACAGATGCCATGCTAAAGGCACAATGGCTCATGTGAGGTTGTTTAGAGTGAAAATGAAAACAAGCAGGCAGGGATTCCTGAGACCCCAGAAAGCTGATGCCTTTTTTCTTAACCATCTTAGTCTATAGTGTTTTCCAGGAAGGGCAGTGACCAACTGGTTCAGGACTGGAAAGATATCATAGGTATGTTTGTACAGGAAAACAAAATAGCAAATCTAAAAGGCCAACCAAGGAAAAATGGCTCTGGCAGATCACAGAGACCCATGCGTATAGGCATGTACTAAACAGCATTAATAATAAAATTTGAAAATATCCTCTGCTATGAGTCAACACCATATTGATATAACCTTTCAGTCAGATCCCAGGGCAAAAGCTTTTCTTTTAAAGTGTGTGTGTGCGCACGTGTTTTCCATAATCCTACAAAGGAAACAGGAACTATATATCAGAAAGAAAGTGTGTAAGTTTTTTGAGTAAAACCACAGAAAAGTCTGGTCACAAGGAAGTGTCATTTTCTCCCAGTGAAGCCAGGAAAATAAACATAGTGCTGTGCCTTTTCAGATCTTAAACTGAGTTTCAGTTGGTTAATGAGAGAAAACGATAAAGCAAATGATGAAAATTACTAGGGGGAAATTGCCGGAACTATGTAATCTGGTTGAAGGAAATTATATCCCATGGTGAAGGCCAACATGATGGAAAAGAGAGTCACAGAAAAATGAAGTTGCTCAAGAAATTTGAAAGATTATTGTAATTAGCTTCTTGCATTTATACTTTCTTTTGTTTTTCACTGTGCAAGATAAAAATGCATGTGTAAGTAAATGGTCATTTATTGGTTAATATAATAGAATCTGAGTGATGAGAAAAAGTTTAATTGGTAGTTTTATTTTTCAGAGTATGATAAAATAATGGTATATCTTACAATTAATGTTAGTTTAAATTTTTTGAGACTGTGTATCATATTTTCCATCTATTTAGGTACAGAACTTATCCTTAATTTGGGGGGAAGCTAATTACTAAAGAAAAATGAGAAAAGGAGGAAAAACATTGGCATAACAAAAATTATTCATAGCAACAACATGCTATAGTGCTTGCATTTCACTTTTTATAATTGGCCCTTTTTCCCATCTTGTGGACTCAATTTATAGAGAAATTCTATCATCCAAATTTTCTATTTTTTCAGTTACAGTTGATAATAAGTAGCAAATAAAAAATTATTGAGGTGCATTTCATAAGAAGCAAAGACAAAAACAAAATACCATAGTTGATAGCCTTAAAAACAAGAGTGCCAGCATTTGACATATAAACGGAAATGTAGGAATAATGCAGATTCATTGGGGGTAAAATGCATATCTGTATGCTTGTTTAAGAAAACAGGGAACTGTTCTGTAGGTTTTGGAAATATTTTCTTCAAAATGGTTATTTTTCATAACACTAAAAGAGAGGAATCTCAGGTGTCTTGAAACCTCCTTCAGAACCTCCTTCCCCAACTATGACAAATAAATTAGTTTTTATTATACCTTTTTCTGTTTTACACAGATTCTCATTTTAGGTTGTTGGAAAAAATACACATTTAAAATAGAGTGTTATCAGTAGGGAACATTACTTAGTTGTGGTGGAAGATTTAGTAAGATGTTAAATTTTATAGTTGGAAAGGGATGTGAGACAGGCATGCCAAGGATGGAATTAATGACAAAGTCAGGCAAATTCAATGCAAAGTGGTAATGTCTATGCCAATTATAGCACCATCATCTCTTTCCAGACAACTGAATATTTGCATGAGGGAACAGAAGATGGCCCAGCCTAGATTCCTCACTAACAGCAAAATTAACCATCACAGCTTTAAAATACTTACACTCAAATAGTGTTTCTGCTCACTCTTCTAATAACTGAACTGTAGTTAAAGAGTCTATTTCTATGTTATCTTATGCTGCTCTCAGAAAATGCAATAAAATAATGCTTTTAGCTTTTTCTTTTAAACAAGACAGAAATAGATGTTTTGGCTTTGTTTTATGGCATTGTAAGTAGACCTTTCTTCATCCTTGGATTTTCATTTTATAGATTTATTTAAAAGTGAAACAAAGCAAACTTGTTTTCTGTGTGTTCTTTCCAGAGTTAGGTTTAATAGAGCAAAAGCAAGTCGTTTATCAAAGAGTTTTTTGAAGAACAGCGAGTGAAGGGTCATATCTCCTTTACATGACAGACACAATTACTGAGCAGTGATATAAGAATGCAGTTACAGGTGAGGATAGTTTTACATGAATGGGTCTACCATTGTTACTCACTATATTTATTTATGTATTCATTATGTGGTGAGATTTTCTGAATATATACTCACACTGTGACAAACTCTTTGCAGAAACTTTGCCGGAGGGTGTGTTAGGAATTTGAATAAAACCCTTGCCCTCTGGAAATTTTTGGTTAAGTTCAAGGCAGCATAACTGTCAAAAGTTAATTGCAATGAGGTGTTGTTACATTAGGTCCTTTTCCCTTCATTTTTTCCTTTACTTTTCTGTTCATTCATCTCATCATTTATTTTGCAAACAGTTAATGAACACATTGTGTTTCAGGAATTGAGGAAGGTGCTGGGATGGAAAGCTGAATAAATCACATTTCTTTATTTAGAGCAAAACTCTAGAGATAAACTATTCAAATGAATTTGATGGAGGTAAAAGGAGCCAGACTGCATTATTGTTTCCAAATATTGACTCATCTTTCTAATACAAGGATTATTCATCCTTGCCTATTGCCAAAGTGCACACAGTGCCTCCTATTGATGTTGAGTTGATCTATGGGTTTGCTTTGATCAATGATATGTGACTAGATGTGTTGAGTCTCAAATCCAAGAGGCAACTGTAAAAGCTATTGCATGAATCTACCAGCTATTGCCACACAACAGGCAAGTTCAAATAAGGACTTGTCCTTCAGCCTGATTCCCAGGATGAATGAGAAGGTACATGGAAAAGAGTTTAGTAACCAGTCCTCAGCTGCTCACATGAAAGAGAGTGAGAAATGAAGTTGCTGTAAGCCATTGAGAATTTTTGGTGGTAAGTTGTCATGGCAAGACTGACTAATACTGTGCTATTTAAACTTCCCTATAAAATTCTAAAAATTACTTATTGAAAAGGTTGTGAATGAGCTGGATTTTAATTTTTTTAACCCAGTCAAGTAAGAAGATGGTTATTATTATTTAAAACAGCATGAGGTCATGTTTTTTGCAGCAATATGGATGGAACTGGAGGCCATTATCTGAAGTGAAATAACTCAGAAGCAGAAAGTCAGATACTGCATGTTTTCACTTATAATTTGGAGCTAAATAATTTGTACATATGATATACAATGTGGAATAATAGACAATGGAGACTCAGAGGGTGGGAGGGGGTTATTGATAAAAAATTACTAAATGGGTACAATGCACATTATTTGAGTGATGGTCAAAAGGCCAGATTTCACCAGTGTGACATATATCAATGTAACACAACTGCACTTGTACCCCTTAAATTTATACAAACATTAAAAAAGTCATGAGAAAATCCAAGGAAGTACATACACAGATGATATGTTTGAATAAATAAAGATAGTTTGGTGAAGTCCAAGTGAAAGGAAATATACAATGAGAGATTACATTGAAGAGGGAAACACGAGTTATGGCTTGTACATCATTCTAAAAAGTTAGTATGCTTATTCTCAAGACAAAAGGCAATAGGGAACTAAGGAAGGTTTAAAAAAAGGATTTTGTAGTTTGAAAATTATCTATAGTGTCACTACTTAAAATCGTTTGAAGACGCAGACACCCACAGACATATGCACACACAGAGAAGGAAAGAGAGAGAGAATGAGAAGAAAGAGAAATAATGAAAGTCCTATTTAAAAGTTGTAGCAGATAAAATGTTATTTGAAGCATCACTTTTGCAACATTTTATTTGTCAGAGCTACAGATCAAGGCCATTCTAGGGAAAAGGGGCAACATTATGGAGAACTAGAATAAAATTAGATAGAAAGATGATAGATAGATAGATAGATAGACAGAGAGACAGATAGATAAATGATGGAGTCATCAGGAAATTGGTGAGAATTCAAAGATAGGGTTCATTTGGGTCCTAGGGGAAATCAGTCCAACAGGAACATAATCAATAGCTAGGTCGTTAAGAGACTTATATATGACCTATGGACACTTTTAGACTTTATTAGTTGTAATTTAGGTGACATTGGAATAATTAAAGCAGGAGAATGACATGCTTTGACTGCATTTTAGACAAAGTTTTCCATAAAGAATGCATTGGAAGTAGACAAAGAAGAAACTTTTTAACAGGAAGCCAAGTTAAAGTGTTAGAGCAGTGGTCCAGGTGAGCTTGAACAAAGACCTGATCAAAGGCAGTGGCAATAATGTTAGGGACAAATAAGTGCAACTGAGGAAGGTTTAGGAAGACGAATTGACACAGTGTACTGATTGTTTGGTTAAGGGAGGTTAGAATTAAAGTTGACTTCTGTATTTCACACTCCATGTCTGGGTGTGTGAACTTGTCCATTTTGTGCCACTAAAACAGAATACCTGAGAGTAGGTAATTTATAAGGTACATACATTTAATTTTTACAGTTGTGGAGGCTGCAGAGTAGAAGATCAAGGCTCTGGCATGTTTGATGCCTCGTGAGGGCTGCTCCCTGCTTCCAGGATAGCACCTTGTTGCTGTATCCTCTGGAGAGGAGGAACGCTGTGTCCTTGCATGGCAGAAGGTAGAAAGAACGAGCTAGCAAACTCTGAATGAAGCCTCTGTTGTAAGGATATTATTCTCATTTGACAGAGAGGAGCCTGTTGAGAGCAGTGCAAGGTCAGACGTAACCAGTATACTTGTTTCATTTCTCAAGGTGAGACTTTTATTGATGTTATTTCAATCATAAACACTATGAACTTCATAAAGTTCCCAAGCAGGTGATTCTTTGTACTATCTGTTCACTCAGTTGTCGGCCATGGACAGACAGGCTCAAGTCACTCCACAACTTAGTCAATATGGCAAATCATACATAGTAGTTAACTTAATCAATATACAAATGTTATAGATTAAAATTTCCTACCAAACATAGTAACGCTTAACATCAAGAGAAAGGGAGATAGGAAAGGGGTTAAGGAAGCAGTCCAAGGGAAGAAGTGTGGACAAAGAGAGTATCCTGGCCTGACCCAGACTGTTGGCAATGTCTTGCAAGGAAGAGTCCCCCAGGTGTTGATCACTAGTGACAGCAATATGAGATCTGTCAGGATGGCCGTCTTGAGCTGGTGAAGTGCAGATCATTTTATGGCCCGTGAGTCCTCTGATGAGGACTCATAATAAAGGGTGACAACCTGATCTGCTTGGGTATTGTTGCTACTGACTAGGTGAACATCTGGCCCCTGTTGGTATGATGCCTCTTGAAATATAAAATTGAGTCTTTTTCTACGATGGAGTCATATGTCAGCAGTGTTCTATGCAGAGCCCTCATGGTCTATCCATCTCTTAAAGAGCCCACCTGTTAATACTATCACATTGGCAACAACTGAATTTTTGTGAGGACACATTCAAACCACAGAAGTTATCCAGTGAGTCTGGGAAACAAGGATATGTTTAAATGCCCTTTTAGGAATAAGATCCAGTGACATAGAGTCAGGCTCACCCAGAATTCGGAACCCTACTGGGCATCATCTTGCTCACACAACATGGGCCAGCAGGGGCACTGTGAAAAATGACCTGCCTAAAATGAGAAATCCCAGGTTCAGATATGTTCTCTGCCACTTATCAGTTTGGGGGTCTTAGAGAGCATACATAATCTTTTGAGTCTTCAGTTTCTCAATCTGAAAGAAAACCTTACAAGTGATCTTGTAAGGTTGTGTAGGGATTCAGAGAGACAATGTATGTGAGAATATTGAAGGCCCCCATCCCCTCCCCTGAATTAGAAGTGGTTATTTTGTACTTTTCCTATTTGAAATTTCATTTTTCCATGGAATATGTACATTGGGTATCAGTAGGTAAGAGATGGGCCCAGAAATATCTATAAGAGACTATTGGAGAAAAAAATACTGTAACTTCTGGATTACGAATTGCTGTTGTAACAGACAAGATACTTTGAGTCAAAGATACCTTAGTGGTGTGCACTATGGAAGAATCTGCTGAATTCTCTTGGTAAATTTTGAAGTTATGCATGGAAACTAAAAATCCTTTCTCTCATCGCAGATACAAAAAATAGGGAATTATTCACATATGTAAATAATGTCCACAAACAAAATTGTAATGGGGTCCGAGGATCCTGAAAATGAAGGTGGATGTGAATCAAGCATGCAGTTATTACCAAAAGATATATTCACTTACCTTTAGGGAATAGTAAGTATAAAAAAAACACTCAGTTATTTTTGTTTGTGATATATATACACATATATATTTATTGTCATGTTTTATCAATGATTTTTGAATTAACTATATAAAACACAGAGGCCCAGTAATTTAGAATATTTACTCCCCGTGCTTTACAAAAAGCTGCCTACATGTTGCTCTTTTTAGTTCTTTTATTTCTAGTAAATTATGGTAGCATCTTTCATGACCACAGACTATTTATCTTAGCAGGAAGCATTAGTAAAATGCATCTGCATACTGTGGATTCTCATCTGATAAGTGCTTCTCTGTGCACTGAATGTTTTTAACTTTCATAAATAGAACAATTTTCCCCCCTGGGTAAAATCTATTTCATAGATTAATATACATCCTTTCATCATTTAAATGGGCTGCAGTTAGAGATCTATGTTTATGATGCTGCTTTGGTGCACTGATAGGTGGGTAATACATATTCGGTTCTTTCAAAAGCAACATAGTTATATTATTCACACCATTGCCTTTAATGAGCTGGCTCCGAGCCATCATCATCAATCTTGACATTTATGCTCCCTTCATGTTGTACCAGAGCCTTGTGATGACATAATTTTTGCTTGTATAATACACGCCGATGTGAAGTATATTAGCCATGAAAAACGTAATTTATAACCCAAAGGGCCAGTTTGACCATTATCTGGAAAAAAATTAGAAGATCTCACAGTTTCAAAATCAATGCTATTTCAGGACAGATAAAATATATGTTTAATATCTTACTACTTGGTGAAAATTGCAAGGTTGATTGAAATGCCTCAAAAATAGGGACGAGAGCTGTGCAGTGGAGCAATAGAGGACTTGTAATTTATTTCTTTAATATAGCAGCAGTTTGTCAGGAGTGTCACAAAAATGTGGATTTGGCTTTATTATTGTTTGCACACTGCTCATCACCAATGAATAATTCATCCTAAGGCAGAGAAAACAGAAGAAATATTAACAGTTATTTAACTTGACCACTATTATATTTCAAGGAACTGCATTGTCACCAGGGTTTTTAGATAAAATACAGAACCCCCAGTTAATCTTAAATTTCAGATGAATAATACATACTTTCTTTCCCTAGCATAAGTACGTCCCAAATATGCAACCCTAGTGGTCAATGTTATTGGTTTAATACTGCATGCTGTACCAGCAGAGTGAGAATATGGGTATGGTAGATGTGATGTTTTAAAATCTGCTTAGATTTCCTTTGATTCTTTGGTAGAGTTTATATGAAAATGAATTCCTAAGCATTCTATATAAATCTCTGATCAGCTATCCAGAAACAACTGAAAGAACAAAATATGTGCTGCACTTAAATTATTCTTTAAAGCAACATTTGTTCCTTTGATCTAAGAACATTGCTTATTTTTCAAAGATGTGGCCAAATTTAATAATGGATTTCCCGTAACTTTCTGGAAAATAAGCATGCCTTCAAAGACATTGTAAGTTAAAGAAAGTCATGATAATGTGCTATACACTAAATTTGTTGGGGAAATAGTTCAAATAAATTATGATCTTGGAATTCTTTTCCATACCATCAGTTAAAGGAAGAATGTATGGTGTCAAAGCACCTGGTAAATTCGGTCAATTCAATTACTAGTTAGTAAAAAAGTTTAGAAACCTGATTATTGGCCAAGTCTTTAACAAAATGACTGATACACTTTGTCAATAGTTTATTATTTTTGTGAACCTAATCTTTGATTTTATTCCAAGACTTAATGTTTTGTAGCCTAGAATACTTTTGATGAAATTTTTATATGTGAAAAAAAACTAAGAACCACTAGATCACCCTAACTAGAGCCATAGAAGATATATGAGGCCAATAAGAATCATGAGATTATTCCAGCTTGAACTCCAGTTTAAAATGGGTTTATACACATTAGCAGAACCAGCAGGAATTGAGCTAATCTATAGAACAGCATGATTGAAAAGACTTAAATTTCTACAGTCTTTCATGCTATGCTGTTTGGAAGCTATATTGTAATGATAATTTTGCCCAGTTTTAGTCATCATGTGATGTTTAATATTGCTGTTATGAATATGTAGACACTAATTTTGACTATGAAAGCACATTTATTCATGGCTTTTGTCACAAAGAATCACCAAGATTTAGACGTTTTCTTTTTTTGTTTTGTTTTGTTTTTTGCCAAGATCTAACCTAGTTTATCCTGATTGACACTCACATAGAATGGCTACAGAGTATTAAGGGAACAATATCAAGTATCTAGTAATGAACACACGTATGCCAGCGCTAGTTAATTGAAACAAAAACTAAACAAAAAAATGAAAGTCTAAATTATTCACAAGTTTAGAATGTCTTTATATGAAGAAAGTAATTTCTGGCCAGTTGTCCTTATTTAATGTATTGGACCCACAATTTCAATGTGAATAGTGATCTATTTTATTGCTCCAGTGGGTCCATGTAATACCTATATTATGAAATCTGTACTTAAAATATAGTTCATAAATCTTAATCTCATTCTACTCCCCAAAATAGGTTACAACTTGATTCATACTGCTGATAACATGACATTTTAATGTTACTATTTAATACTTAATTTTTAATAAATCATTGAACAAAGTCAAAGGCATTGAGGACTGGTATGATTATACAGAAGGATAGAGAAAATTATTAAAATGTATTGACGGCTATTTTCTTCTCACTATTTACATGAAATGGGTCATTTTATCATCAGAATATAATATGTCATCTAATCATCAGAAAAACTATGCCGGCAAAAATAAAATGGTCAATATCTTAGAGGTAGGGAGTGAAAGTGTGAAATCTGTATGTTTTTATGAAGTATCAGCTTCTAATCTTCAGTTACCTAGAACTGATACTTTAATATAGCCAACATAATCTGTGTTTGTCAACCTTGAATGTTGACACTCTGTATGTACCAGGCAGAAGAGGTAGGCTAAGCTTTTTAACAATCAAGACCAGAAATGTAGTAGCTTAAAGCAGTAGTATTTTATTTATTATTCATGATACATATCAATCTGAGTTGGCTAGGAGAATGTTCTTTATTTATTTATTTTATTTATTTATTTATTTATTATTATTATACTTTAAGTTCTAGGGTACATGTGCATAACGTACAGGTTTGTTACATATGTATGCTTGTGCCATGTTGGTGTGCTGCACCCATCAACTCGTCAGCACCCATTAACTCGTCATTTACATCAGGTATAACTCCCAATGCAATCCCTCCCCCCTCCCCCCTCCCCAATATAGGCCCCGGTGTGTGATGTCCCCCTTCCCGAGTCCAAGTGATCTCATTATTCAGTTCCCACCTATGAGTGAGAACATGTGGTGTTTGGTTTTCTGTTCCTGTGATAGTTTGCTGAGAATGATGGTTTCCAGCGGCATCCATGTCCCTACAAAGGACACAAACTCATCCTTTTTTATGGCTGCATAGTATTCCATGGTGTATATGTGCCACATTTTCTTAATCCAGTGTGTCACTGATGGACATTTGGGTTGATTCCAAGTCTTTGCTATTGTGAATAGTGCCGCAATAAACATACGTGTGCATGTGTCTTTATAGCAGCATGATTTAGAATCCTTTGGGTATATACCCAGTAATGGGATGGCTGGGTCATATGGTACTTCTAGTTCTAGATCCTTGAGGAATCGCCATACTGTTTTCCATAATGGTTGAACTAGTTTACAATCCCACCAACAGTGTAAAAGTGTTCCTATTTCTCCACATCCTCTCCAGCACCTGTTGTTTCCTGACTTTTTAATGATCGCCATTCTAACTGGTGTGAGATGGTATCTCATTGTGGTTTTGATTTGCATTTCTCTGATGGCCAGTGATGATGAGCATTTTTTCATGTGTCTGTTGGCTGTATGAATGTCTTCTTTTGAGAAATGTCTGTTCATATCCTTTGCCCACTTTTTGATGGGGTTGTTTGTTTTTTTCTTGTAAATTTGTTTGAGTTCTTTGTAGGTTCTGGATATTAGCCCTTTGTCAGATGAGTAGATTGCAAAACTTTTCTCCCATTCTGTAGGTTGCCTGTTCACTCTGATGGTAGTTTCTTTTGCTGTGCAGAAGCTCTTTAGTTTAATTAGATCCCATTTGTCAATTTTGGCTTTTGCTGCCGTCGCTTTTTGTGTTTTAGACATGAAGTCTTTGCCCATGCCTATGTCCTGAATGGTACTACCTAGGTTTTCCTCTAGGGTTTTTATGGTATTAGGTCTAACATTTAAGTCTCTAATCCATCTTGAATTAATTTTCGTATAAGGAGTAAGGAAAGGATCCAGTTTCACCTTTCTACTTATGGCTAGCCAATTAATCCAGCATATAAACAGAACCAAAGACAAGAACCACATGATTATCTCAATAGATGCAGAAAAGGCTTTTGACAAAATTCAACAGCCCTTCATGCTAAAAACGCTCAATAAATTCGGTATTGATGGAACGTACCTCAAAATCGTAAGAGCTATTTATGACAAACCCACAGCCAATATCATACTGAATGGGCAAAAACTGGAAAAATTCCCTTTGAAAACTGGCACAAGACAGGGATGCCCTCTCTCACCACTCCTATTCAACATAGTGTTGGAAGTTTTGGCTAGGGCAATCAGGCAAGAGAAAGAAATTAAGGGTATTCAGTTAGGAAAAGAAGAGGTCAAATTGTTCCTCTTTGCAGATGACATGATTGTATACTTAGAAAACCCCATTGTCTCAGCCCAAAATCTCCTTAAGCTGATAAGCAACTTCAGCAAAGTCTCAGGATACAAAATTAATGTGCAAAAATCACAGCATTCTTATACACCAGTAACAGACAAACAGAGAGCCAAATCATGAATGAACTTCCATTCACAATTGCTTCAAAGAGAATCAAATACCTAGGAATCCAACTTACAAGGGATGTAAAGGACCTCTTCAAGGAGAACTGCAAACCACTGCTCAGTGAAATAAAAGAGGACACAAACAAATGGAAGAACATACCATGCTCATGGATAGGAAGAATCAATTTTGTGAAAATGGCTATACTGCCCAAGGTAATTTATAGATTCAATGCCATCCCCATCAAGCTACCAATGAGTTTCTTCACGGAATTGGAAAAAACTGCTTTAAAGTTCATATGGAACCAAAAAAGAGCCCGCATCTCCAAGACAATCCTAAGTCAAAGAACAAAGCTGGAGGCATCACGCTACCTGACTTCAAACTATACTACAAGGCTACAGTAACCAAAACAGCATGGTACTGGTACCAAAACAGAGATATAGACCAATGGAACAGAACAGAGTCCTCAGAAATAGTACCACACATCTATGGCCATCTGATCTTTGACAAACCTGAGAGAAACAAGAAATGGGGAAAGGATTCCCTATTTAATAAATGGTGCTGAGAATGTTTTACCCTGTATCCTCACTCTAGGATCTAGCCGTATCTGAAATTTCCTTGATACCTAGGGGGAGAAAAGAACATAGTAAAAACTCACACGAGTACTTAAATTTCCGTAGAGAATGTACTTGTCATAGATGTGTCATTTGTCACTTTTAATCAACCCACAGAAGTTGCATGAGCATACCTCATGTTTGGAGAGTACAATCTTTCCATGTACCTAAAAGGAGAGAGAGACAGAATATTTGCATGAACAGCACTGATGACACTTATGGAATATTACCTCAATTTCCCAGGTTTCTTTAGAGGAAGGTTTTGGCTTGGTTTGGAAATGGCTGTAAGTACAGCACTGCAAGCTCAGAGCAGAAAGCTGGAATGTAATTAGAATAGCATTTTTTGCTTATTTCTACTGTAAAAGGATTTTTAAAAGTTCTACTCATGTTAACTCCATATAATTGAAATTTTAAAACTTTTTATTGACTTAAACTGTAAATTACATTCCTCTCTTCCCCTCTTCTTGTGTCCATCTCTTTCCCATTTTTTTTCTGTTCCCTAATAAACTTAATGTTTTTTATCTTTAGTTCCCTTAGTCATTTCTTTCAGATGTGATAAGTTTTGTTGACTTTCACATCAACCATGATGACTCTAAACTTTTGATTAAATATGCTATACAGAAAGTGAGGAGAGAGATACTTAATAGGCTTGTTCAACTCTCAATCCCACTTTGAAGCACACCTCTCAATTTCTCAAGGAATCCCCCCATTCTGGTAATTGAATAAAGACCCAGAATTTGACATTAAATTACTGACAGTGGCTTTAAACTGAAAAGCAGTAGTGCAATTAAAGTGATTTTGTCCCAGTTCAGACTAGATGTTCATGCATTGTTTATAGGAACCAAACGCAATGGATACTTGATTGATTTCTTGCTATAGTTGACTTATTTCCTGAACTAGTCATTTTTCTTTCTAAAAATCTTATTTTCTGTTGAGCCATCACTACCATGTCTAACACTGAATAATTATGTAATATATTCTAAATAGACCTTGGATTATGGAAACTAGGTCTTACATTCTGATGGTTAATAAATGAAATATTTTTATTTCAGTACTTTTAGAATATTTTACAATAAAATACATTTATTTTATCAAAAATAAATGTATTTCCATGTATATTTATAGACATCACTTACCATCATCATATCGTCAAGGAGTATGTGGGAACACATTTGCCAAATACAAGCCTCCTTTATTAGAATGCATATCCTTTTAGCATCCTACCAAATAAACATATTTAACAGTCATTTATTTACCTATTATATACATTTGTATATTTCCAGACCTTATTCTAGTTCATGACATTTTAACAAATGGTACCTGGTATCACCTTATTTATACCTGATGTCACCTTCCTGGAGTGCTGGACATGGGAGTTCTCACAACAGTGGTAGCTATGCTAGGGTAGAAGGAAAGACTTCAAGCCAAACATGCTGTCCACACTAAATGTGCTCAGGTATGGTGTGGTCAGAGAACTGCTGGACTGAATGAGGACCGTGATTTTACTGGCAGGTGTAAGGGAGGGGCATGGGAAAAGGATGGACAGGGTGCCGAATGCAGTCTTCATTTGTTTTAAAATTCTATTCTAGACAGGACTTATATTTTAGTACAGGTGATGAAAACAGGTATTTTATTTGCTAGCTTTTGAATCTGTTTGTTTCCAGTGATGGTGATGGTGCTGGTGGTGGTTCCAGTGAACCACAGAGGACTTTGTGTTGACTGTGCATTGGGAACAGTTCTTACACACAGTCCAGGGCACATAAGTGACAAGTGTCTGCAACTCAGGGCCGTCGCCATAGAGTGGGAGGTGGATAGGATACCATCCTGGCAGTCTCTTGCCCTTTATCTGGCAGTTTACAAATTCGTACTCAAAATAAATCATTGTTGAATGCCTTTCACCCACGGTGTCTGCAAGCATTCCCAGTTTTACCAGAAAATAGTCACATTGACTTGTTACTCAGATGGTTGGAAGCATTCTTATGTCTAGACTGGTTGTCTGTCTAATGAAATCTCATTACATTTATTTTGATCATTCTCAACCTTATATATATATTTTTTGAATTCTTTAGTGACAACTTTATCATATGTTGGCCTCAGCTAAACCCCCACAGGCAGTGTGGTTCTGTTTTCTTGATAGATGGAAAGATTTCATATTTTTTATTCAAGTCCAAACAGAAAGCTTGAATAGATTTGTTCATAGACAAGTGTGTATGTAATGTCTACTGTCTACCAGTGAGGCTTTGTGCACAGTTCTAGGGACACACAAATAAATCACGATGCCCATGGCTTACTGTTGATGACAGCGAGGCCCACATTTGGAATACCAAGGAATAGGAAGGTGATCAAGAAAGGCTTCAGAAATGTTTCCCTGATTAGGGTATTATTTATGTAAACGGTCAAATTACTTTGTTGGTAAAACCCTTTGACCTATTTGATCTTTCTTGTTCTGAAAAGATACCCCAGTATCAAAGAAACTTTGTATGCTTTGGTACAAAAGTAATTGCGGTTTTTGCCATTAAAGAAATTATTTTTGTACCAACCTAATATTGTAACTTAAAATTTGTAAATCGATGATGGGTAAGTTAAATTAATTATGGGTTTATTTATCAGTTATGCTAAAGTATATTATACTTTAATAAAATGGTTAAGACATTTTAATCGTGAAATCCTGGAATTAATATACTAGGAATGACTTAGCTTTACAATTGGTCAGACATCACTATCTTGCAATCTTTTGAAACATTTTCCTTTACCATGCCCCCTATAATAGTGCATCCACCATGATTCCTGTTTTACTGTTGTCAGAATTATACCATTTGAATTAATGCCAAGGTGTGTACAGTATTTATTAGTTAATACTTATGTCATTTAAATTTTAAATTCACAACTCTACTGTTGAAGGTGAATAATCAAGTGAAGAAAATAATCAAGTGAAGAAAATCAAGTGAAGAAATAATCAAGTGAAGAAAATCCTCTCTTGTTAAGCCATATAGACCTAAATTCATGATAACTTATACATATGAGTGTACATTAAGCCTTTTTTTCTTTTGTTAAAAAATGCACTTTAAAATTTACTAGAAACACAGTTTAGTGAAAGAGAGAATGAGAATAAAATAATTAAAATAATTTCATGCATATTTAAGCAGACCGTCAAATCTTATATTTTTTACATGGGTTTCTGTGGTGATTTCATAATAAGAAGAATGCTGACTGTTAGAAATTTTTTAAATGTGAAATTGATTTTGAACATTCCTGCTAATATTTGGCAATGTCAAAAAAGCCTCAAAGTAGCTAAAGAACAATGAGTATTTGATTGCTTTATGAAGTTTATGCTTTTTTATAGATTAAAAATCTGTCAATCGTGTGTGTGTGCGTGTGCAGGCATGTGTGCATGCATGTATGCCTGTGTGTGTGTGTGTGTGTATGTGAGACTGGCTTGAGGATAAAGCTGTGAGGTATGAAGCATAAACAATAAGAGCATTCCCCTTTCCCCTCTTGGATCTGTCAGTTCTCATCTCTTATAGGATGACAAAGATGTTTTTGTCTCAAAGCAATTGGTTTAATACAGTCTTACTGAGTCCAAGTTGCTGACAAAAAGAGGATTTTGTTTTTCTTTTTCATTATTTCATGAGGTGAAGTGTGAAGTCACTTTATGAGGTGAACTGAGATTCCAAAGGTGCATTTTATTTGTTTGAGTGTTATAAATGATTTGGGACTTTTCTGCTCTTCTTTTCTCTGACTATTGCAGAAAGACCTGTTGGTGGAGAAAGAAAGAAAAACTGGATTCACAAGTATTAAGGATTTTACTGAAATGCCCGTGTTCTCAATGTCTGTTTGAACAGTTGCTTAGGTTTAAAACATAGCATGATGAATATAAATTTTCTGTGCCCTTTGGTAGCTTGAGATAGAATAAGAAATCATTGAGAGAATTTTCAGCTACTTCTGATGATGAAGGTTCATCTAGAGCCCACCGAAGGTCTTCATTACAAAGCATCTGAGTTTCCCAGTTGTTCCCTCTGCCTCGGTTCTCCTTACCCAACCAGAGTATAGACATGTCTTATCACTCTGTATACTTTTCCATGATACTCAGCATGTAGTAGACACTTGTAGTAAATATCCCATAATTATTGTTTTACAAGAGTATAACAGAGGTTTTAAAATACTGAACAGTAGTGTATAATGTAGAGACTGAGGGCTATTGCCATAGAGCTCTGCCTCTCAGACTTTCTGTGGTTCAGAAAATGTGTGTGTGTGTGTGTGTGTGTGTGTGTGTGTGTCTGTGCTTTCCTAATCTGCCACAGACCAGAAATAAAATAACAAAGACATATGTGGGAATGCAAACTGATATAGTCATTATGGAATATAGAATAGAGGATCTTCAGAAAATTAAACAATAAAACTACCATATGACTAGCAATTCCACATCTGGATTTATCCAAAGGAAATAAGATCACTATTCTCAAAGAGATTTTTGCACTCCCATGTTCACTGCAGCATTATTTACAATAGCCAAGATATGGAAACAACCTATGTGTTCATCAGTAGATGAATGGATTTAAAAATGTGCTATTCACATGTACACAAACACACACAGTGGAATACTTTTTAACCTTAAAAACGAAGGAAATTCTGCCATCGGTAACAACAGGAATAAACCTGTAGAACATGATGCTGAGTGAAATAAGCCAAACATGAAAAGACAAATGCTGAGTGATCTTGCATTTATGTGGATTCTAAAAAAGTTGAACTTATAGAAACAGAGAGTAGGAGGCTGGTTACCATGGTTGTGGATAGGGAGAAATGGGGAAATATTGGTCAAAGGGTACAATAAGATGAATAAATTCTGGATACCTAATGTACAGCATGGTAACTATAGTTAATAATGATGTGTACATAAAATTTGCAAAAAGAGCACATATTAAATACTGTTACCACAAAAAAAGAAAAAGGTTAATTATGTGAGATGATGAGTATTTTAATTAGATTTATTATTATGGTAATTGTTTTACAATGTATATGTATATCAAGACATCTTGTACATCTTAAACATATAAAATTATTATTTGTCAATTATACCTTGATATAGTTGGAGGAAAACAGACATATAAAATACAAGTCAGTATCTTGGTCTTTTGACTCAGCAACTGTGAAATTCTTCTCCAAAGTACCAGAAATACTTTGAAATGCTGTTAACTTCTATACTTAAGTTATGGCAGACAGGTAAAAGATTGTGGACCAACTGTGGTTTATAGATTACACTTTGAGAAGCAGTGGGTTAAACCACAATAATTAGGTTTTTATTTCCTGTCCATTGAATGAATTATAATGTCACTGGAATTAAGTGTATTTTGCCCAACTCCAAATGTGTAATATTAAGGAAAAATTTCTTCAAATTTCATAATTGTATGTGCGTATGTGGTGGTGGCAGGGACCTGTGTTATTTTGTAACTAGATAGTTAGATTTCTAAGGAGGAAAGATTTTATTTTCCCTTTTCTTTAATTTTAGTAAAAATTATTTCTCAGATGCAAATTTACATATAGAATTAAAACATTGTAAATGATCAGAAAGTAGTTTCTTGATGTATTGATAGTTAAGAAGTAGAGGGCAGAGATGTTAAAAAATTTGGTGATTTTCATGTAACGTAAGATTCCATGTGAGCCTTCTTACGTGAGTAAGCTCAAGAAATTTGAGAACTAGAGAAATAGAATCCACGTGATCCCACTTTTAAAACACAAAAAAATTCTTTTACATACATATTAGTTGTGTACATTGTTTGTGCTTGGAGAGCAATGTGAATAATCCACAAATGCTAGTTAATGCCTGGGAATAGAGGTGAGATTAAAGGGTTAAATATGTCTATACGATAAAAGAGGCAATAGTGAACAGGAAAACTATGCAAAAATGTAGAATACAAAATATATTTAGATAGCAATACAATATGTATGCATTAAATATATACATAAACAATGACTAGAAAATTGCCACAAAAATCCTTTACTCAATTTTGGGTGGAATTGTTGACAGATATCCTTGGATCTCCATTACTATCATCTGCAATGAAGTAATTCTTTTTCTCTCTCTTTTTGACTTGTATTGCGTTTCATTAATGTGAACTAGATTAGACAAAATACTTGAAGCAATTTCCTTATATATTTCGATCTCTGTCCATCTCTTTATCTATCTGTCTGTCTAGGATTTGATGTTCCTCTAATGCTTGAACAGAAGACAGAAATACCAGGTGTCTTCAGCTCTAGAGCTGGCTTGGGTTGAAGGGCTTTCTAGAGGATAGAGAGAAGCTGCTAGGTAGGGATCATAGAAGAGTTACATAGAAAGTGCCAAGGAGTCACCATGAGGAGGGAGGGGGTATAGTAAGCTCCTAGTTGTATCCTATTAAAGTGAAAGACTTGGGCAGGGATCTAGTAGCAGCCCTTCAACAATTCAGAAGTTACTGGCCAGTGGAATCGGCCCTGTTAGTGGAAATGACAGAGAGGTAGACAGCAATCTTCAATGCACAGACATCTGTTGGAGGTTGGAATTCAGGATGAGAGCAATGGTGAGAAGGGATGTGTTCTCATAATGAAGACTGACATCATTCCTTCCTAGGAGAAGCCAGTGGAGCTGTCTATCCAGGACCCGAGGCTATGCATCCTCCCTCTGCGTAATAATCAACCTTTCTAGTGTGGACAGAAAAAGCTTAGGAAATCAAATCTGTTCCTTGAGGTCTAGGTATTTGCTGGTGAATGCACAGGAGGATTAAACCCTTTGAAAAGTCCTCAGAGATATTTTCAGTGTTTTGGGCTCTACTGTGCGGAAGCAGCCTACAAGGGAATATGCAGTCATGTTTTGGGAAGTGCGGTCCATGCCGTCTCCCCCTGCCACACTCTGCACAAGGTTAGTGTCTTTTACATGTGGGGTAATTGGGAAGGTACTGGGAACCAGGAAGTAAAAACCAAAACCTGCATAGTGGCCAGCCTTCCAGTTATTTATTTTCCTTACATACTTATGCATACTTCGTAAAATTAAATGGAAAGTTTGGGCAATTACCTCAAGAATTTAGCCTAACACAGAACAAAACACAATTTAAAAAAATCAAGATGATATATATTTTATCTTTTATTGTTGATATTCAGATTTTTCTAGAATGGTTTTAGTTTCTCTTTCGTTTATCGTTTTCAAAAACAGCACAAACTTGCCATCATCCCTCATGAAAGGCACTATCAATGCAATGACCTTTTGAGTAAGGGCACCCCACTCCATTGATTGTGGTTATGGACATATCTCTATTAAGTCAGGCTCTGATCGGATAGATTTAGCTGCTTTTTATATTAGAAAATAGTCTACTTGACAATTAGGATTTTATCTCATAACATCTTGGCAGTTATAAATATTGAATTAATAATACACTAATGGTATTTTTAAAGTAACGCATATACTGTGTTTGATCTTCATATGGTAAGTAGAGAGAAACATATGAGGGTAACAACTTGCATTATTTCCATCTTTTAAGTGTTGAATCAGGCACGTTTCTCTAGTCTTACAAACTATAAAAGCTCTTCTTTGTGTTTGTTAACACAAAACAGAATTTTCTGACTACTGCTTATACTTGTTTTATTTAATGTGAATTCAGGGTTTAGGTACATATACTCACAGAGTACAATTGTGATACTCAAAGAGCTTCATTGAATTTATTTCTCTTAGAAAAGGTTAAATAGGGTTGAAAGATTTGAGCACTCTGTTTTCATTTTATCAAATATCTAGATCAGGGGTCAACTACATGCATAGGCCAGATCTGGTTTGCTGCTTATTTTTGTGAATAGAGTGTCATGAGATTGCAGCTACACCTACTTGTTTCAGTATTATCTAGGGCAGCTTTTGCACTATAATGGCAGGGTTGAGTAGTTGTGATGGAAACCGTAAGGCCTGCAAATACTAAAATCTTAACTCACTAGCCCTATGCAGAAAAAGGTTGCCAGCCACTCATCTGGGCGAATAAATAAACTTTAGGTAAAGCTCTAGAATTTTTGAGTAGTATGAATAGAACATTGATGTGTTAACTGAGTATGCACTGAAAATATAGTTCTATGTCTTCCAGGAACAAAACATATAAATGGAAAAATCTATCAGTGAGTCATTAAAAATATTTCTAAAAGGTGGACACTTAATTTAAAATTCTAACCTGTATAGGGAGCCCAAAATGTGCCAACCACTGGTTTCTGTCCTTTACATGTATTTTCTTATTTAAGCATCACAGCAATCCTATGAAATAGGTACTAATATAATCCTTGCTTTACAGAAGAGGAAACAGAGATATTAAAGAATTTGGTGTTGCTCATGAGGGTAGCATCGGTAGAGCTGGATTTGAACTCAGGAAAACTGATTTAATAATTGGCCTTCTTCACCATCACCTTTCCTCTATGTACCAGCAACAAAGAAAAGTTTCATAATGGAATTTTTAACACCTTATGGAGATAGAATTGATATGCCCATTTAATGTATACAATCAGATGAGTTTGGACATATGAATACACCCCAGATACTCTCAGCACAACCAAGGTAATTAATGTAAATCCATCACATCCATAAGTTTCCTTGTGTCCTTTCTGTGGCAAGAATGCTTAACTTGAGATCTATACTCTATACATGTTTAGGTGCACAATACTACGGTGTTAGTGTTAGGCACTACGTTTTACAGATTTCCACACTTATTTATCTGGCAAGATTAACACTTTATATCTGCTGAACAATCCTCTATTTCCCCCTCCCATTCCCAGGCAACCACCATTCGATTCTCTACCTCCATGTTTCTCTGTTTAGATAACCTCATATAAGTGAAATCATACAGGATTTGTCTTTGTAAGACTGGCTAATTTCACTTATTGATAAACAAAAGAGAACACGTATTGGTGAGGATGTAGAACTATTAGTGAAATGTAAAATGGTACACTTATTTTGGGGAACACAAGTTTACTACAAGTGTTTGGGGGCCCTACAAAAAATAAAAATAGAACTAGTATATGATTCAGAACTAGTATATGATATATACCCACTTCTGGGTATATATCCAAATGAAGTGAAACAAGGATCCTAAAGAGATATCTGCACTCCCATTTATATTGCAGCATTATCCACAACAGTTAACTTATGGAAATAACCTAATTACCCATCAGCATGTGATTGTAATGGATAAAGAAAATGTGATATATATGTACAATGAAATATTATGCAGCAACATGGACTTTTAACATATTGCAGATTATACAGGTTGATATGTTGATGGTAATCTATAAGGTTATATTTGCATTTGTTGCCATATAGTCTATTATTCATAATTAATGTGCAGTCCTATTAATTTTACTTATATTTAACTCATGATTAATACTTGTATGTTCAATATTTGAAAGGAGGCCTCTCTGTACCTGTACCTATGGAAAATACTGCTATAACGAGTTTTGGATTCTCTGCTGGTTGTTTAAAATGCTGTAATCTTAGACATAAATTGAGAACAGTTAACTATGTAAATATCCCTGAAAACTTTGCTTTGAACATAGTTTTAATATCTTTCTTTCTTTTTGAGACAAGGGTGAAAAAAAGGTAGGTTGACAAAACGAAATTAAAAGGTACAATTAAATAAAATTATAGGTAGCTCTTTATGTAATCATTTTGCTGAAAATTACAGGGTTTCTCTCTCTCACATAAAAAATGTTTTTACCAGAATTGTTTTTCCAACTTTTCTCTGGTAACATACCCATAGTTATACATTGGCAATGTGATCCAGAATTGAGGTAATTATGGTGTAAGTTTAGGCTAAAAATATGCACTCATCTGAGGTATTTGGTTAAGTGAGGCAAAAATAAATATTTATAAAATGTAAAGGCTTTAAACCTTATTCCACATGATGACTCGGCTTTATAATTTGAAGCTCACACTTTTTTCTAGATTAGTATCATGAATTAGTCTCCTGCTTTCTGGAGTCTAATGATTCTCTCACAGCAAGCATGCCAGGGCATTTCCCTATGTTTCACTACAGAGATTATGAACTAACTGGGCTTTTGTCATTTAGAATACAGTTTGGAAAGTGTTCTGGCAAAGTAATCACTTCTTTAAAAATCTACATACATAGGCTGTGTGGGTAGAATGACTGGGTAACACATATTTGTCTCTCCTGTCCTTTATGTAATCTCATCGTCACACACTTACCATTACTGAACACTCTTCTGTATTTAGTACTGTATAGATAATTGTACAATATGATAAAGACAAACTTAGAGAGCAAAGTCTTTAAACAACGTGGAAAACAGCACGTTTTGCTATTGGAATGAGTAACTTAAGCTCTTCCCTTTGAGCTTTTTTAAAGTCTTCCAGAAACCCTTTGCTCACCCTCCTGACATTTTGGTAGTTTCCATGTTGTCAAGTCTATCACGGAATCACAAAGCAACACACATCCCAGCTTCCCATGTCTGTGGAGAGAAAACTTGTCCTGTAATTTCCACCAATCAGTGCCCACATAGTAGGCTTTGGGTAAGAAATGAGCTAACCGAGGAAACAGGCGCACGCTGTTGCTGATCCAGATGTTGAGGGTGGCGGTGGCAGCTGCCTGACAGTGGCATTATTTGGGGTTTACAGCATGTCAGTCTCTGCATCTTTGCCAGGGTATTTTGGCGTAATTCTTGGTCTTAAAATTTTAGCCTAGAAAATTTATCTCAAGCTATGCAGCAATTCTGTGAGTTCTGAATATCTCTTATTAAGTCTTGCCTTTCAAAATGAATTAGAGTGAATTCTGTGCATGCGTGTATGCACAGCTAGAACAATATAAAACAACAATAACAACAAAAACCTAATTAAAAATTGGGCATCAGATTCTTAGGTCCGAGTCCAACGTGTTGAGAGTAAATTCGAAGTCAGTTCATAGTCAGGAGAACGAGATGAAGCCCCAGGATTTGCACTTGAAGTTCCATTTTCTCACCGCATAACACAATAATTCCTCCTCACTTGCTCTAACAAATCTCCCCATGTAAAGATGTTGTATCTCATTGAGATCCTCAACCTATTGATCCAGATGACTGACTTTCCACCTTCATTCTTCTTACTCAGCTTAGATTCCATAACCCTTGTTTAGATTCATCTCTTTGTAAACATCATTACATTTCTCACCCCCATTTTTCTCACCAGTATTAAAAACTGGATAAACTTGGTTGTCTATCTGCCTCATGCCTACATTTGCAGCTAAACATTTCAAGAGAAAATTATAGTATGCTTATTGGTATGTACTAATATATATTTATAGTCTCTAACCTAAAATGAAACAAACCATTTATATTTTTATAGTACATTTAGCACAGTTAATCCTTGAATGACACAGATTTGAACTGCACAAATTTACTTATAGGAAGATATTTTTCAGTGAAAGTTACCCAGAGTGTGCCTGCCTCTCCTATCTCCCTTTCCACCTCCTCCACTTCTTTGGATTCTGTCACCCCGAGACAGCAAGACCGGCTCCGCCACTTCCTCCTCTTCTTCAGCCTACTCAATCTGAAGGTGACAAGGAAGAAAACTTTTATGATAATTCACTTCCACTTAATGAATAGGAGACATATTTTCTCCTTTTTTATGATTTCCCAATTAACATTTTCTATTCTCTAGTTTACCTTATTGTAAGAATACAGTATATAATATATATAACATAAAAATATGTGTTAATTGACTGTTTATGTTACTGGTAAGGGTTCTGGTGAACAGTAGAGCATTAGTAATTACACGTCTGGTGAGTCAAAAGTTGTAAGTTTTCTGGATAAAGATGTTTCCTTTGAATGTGTCTCTAGGCAGAGACTGGCCACTTAGGGGCTCAGGTTTTACCAAAGTTATTTATGTCTTCAAAAGACTAGATTTTACTTACTATATTCCAGACTTGATTCCAAGTCTTTGCTATTGTGAATAGTGCCACAATAAACATACGTGTGCATGTGTCTTTATAGTAGCATGATTTATAATCCTTTGGATATATCCCCAGTAATGGGATGGCTGGGTCAAATGGTATTTCTAGTTCTAGATCCTTGAGGAATTGCCACACTGTTTTCCACAATGGTTGAACTAGTTTACAGTCCCACCAGCAGTGTGCCATTCTAACTGGTGTGAGATGGTATCTCATTGTGGTTTTGATTTGCATTTCTCTGATGGCTAGTGATGATGAGCATTTTTTCATGTGTCTGTTGGCTGTATGAATGTCTTCTTTTGAGAAATGTCTGTTCATATCCTTTGCCCACTTTTTGATGGGTTTGTTTGTTTTTTTCTTGTAAATTTGTTTGAGTTCTTGGTAGGTTCTGGATATTAGCCCTTTGTCAGATGAGTAGATTGCAAAAATTTTCTCCCATTCTGTAGGTTGCCTGTTCACTCTGATGGTAGTTTCTTTTGCTGTGCAGAAGCTCTTTAGTTTAATTAGATCCCATTTGTCAATTTTGGCTTTTGTTGCCGTTGCTTTTGGTGTTTTAGACATGAAGTCTTTGCCCATGCCTATGTCCTGATTGGTAGTACCCAGGTTTTCTTCTAGGGTTTTTATGGTTTTAGGTCTAACATTTAAGTCTCTAATCCATCTTGAATTAATTTTCGTATAAGGAGTTAGGAAAGGATCCAGTTTCAGCTTTCTACTTTTGGCTAGCCAATTTGCTGCAATACTTTTTATTATGGCTTCGATCTCATTACTTGTTATTGGTCTGTTTGTGCTTGCCTTTCTTCATGGTTCAATCTTGATAGGCTGTATATGTCTAGAAATTTATTTTTTTGTTGTATTTTCAATTTTTGGCATATAGCTGCTCATAGTAGTCTCTAATGATTCCTGAATTTCTGAAGTATCAGTTGTAATATCTCCTTTTCCTCTCTGATTTTTTTTGTAGTTTGGCTAAAGATTCATCAATTTTATCTTTTTTAAAAAAAAAAAAAGAACAACTTTTCATTTCATTGATCTTTAGTATTTTTTTCATTGTAACTGCATTTATTTCTGTTCTAATGTTTTTATGATTTTTTGAGACAGAGTCTTGGTCTGTCACCCAAGCTGGAGTGCAATTGCATGATCTTGGCTCACTACCACCTGTTCCTCCTGAATTCAAACGATTCTTATGCCTCAGCCTCCCAAGTAGCTGGGATTACAAGTGCGTGCCACTACACCCAGCTATTTGTGTATGTGTATGTATATTTTTAGTAGAGACAGGGTTTTGCCATGTTGGCCATGCTGGTCTCAAACTCCTGATCTCAAGTGATCTGCTTGCCTTGGCCTCCCAAAGTGCTGGGATCACAGGCATGAGCCACTGCACCCAGCTATTTCTATTCTTATCTTTACTATGTCTTTTATACCAACTTTGGATTTGGGTTGCTATTGATTTTCTATTTCCTGAAGATGCATCATTAGGTTGTTTAATTGAAGTTTTTCTCCTTTTTTCATGTAGGTGCTTATTGCTATAAACTTTCTTTTTAGTGCTGTTTTTACTGTACCCCCAAATGCTGGTATGTTCTGTTTCTGTTTTGATTTGTTTCAGAAAAATTTTAAATTTCCCTTCTTAATTTCCTCATTAACCTACAGGTTATTCAGGAGCATATTGTTTAATTAATTTCCGTATGTCTCTATAGTCTTCCAAATTCCTCTTGTGATTGATTTCTAGTTTCATTCCATCATGGTCAGAGAAGACACTTGATATGTCAACTATTTTTGAATTTTTTGAACTAGTTTTTTGGCCCAACATATGGTCCATCTGTGACAGTAATTCTTGTGCTAGGGGAAGAATGTGTATTTTTTAGCCATTGGATGAAATGTTCTGTAATTATCTATTAAGTTCATTTGGTCTATAGTGTTGATTTTCTTTCTGGATTATCTGTCCAATGCTAAAAGTGGGGTGTAGACGTCTTCAGTTACTATTACATTGTGGCCACCTCTCTCTTTAGCTCCAATAATATAAACTCCAATGATATTAGTATATACCTGAGAGCTCCAGTGTTGAGTACATATACATTTACAATTGTTATGTCTGCTTTCTGAAATGACCCATTTTATTATTTGTTTTCTGGTCTTCTCTTGTTTCCTTCCTTCCCTCCTGTCTTCCTTTTCATGAGTGTGATGTTCACTAGTGGTGTTTTTAAATTTCTTGTTTCTTATTTTTTGTGTATCTGTTGTAGTTTTTCTGATTTGAGGTTACCATAACGTTTGCAAATACCATCTTATAGCTTACTATTTTAAACCGATGACTGAACACTGATTGCAAAAACTAGTGAACAAAGAGGCAAGTAGTAAACTAATAATAATTCTATACTTCAACTTCATCCTCTCCTGCTTTTAAAAATTTTGTTGTTTCCATTTATATATTATTATACTATCTATGTTTTGGAAAGTTTTGTAGTTATTTTTTTGATAGGTTCATCGTTTAGTCTTTCTAAAGATATGAATAGGTTGTACACTACAGTTACAGTATTATAATATTGTGTATCTTTCTGTGCATTTACTGTTACCAATGAGTTTTGTACATTCTGGTGATTTCTTATTGCTCATTATTTTTTTTTTCCCCAAATTGAAGAGTTGCTGTAGCATTTCCTCTAGAACAGGTGTGGTGCTGATGAAATCCCTCAGCTTTTCCTTGGGAAATCTATTTCTCCTTTGTGTTAGAAGGATTTTTTTCTTTCTTTTTTTCTGGACATGCTACTGTAAGATAAATGCATTTTTCTTTCATTGCTTTAAATATATCATTTCACTCTCTCCTGACCTGTAAAGTTTCCACTGAGAAGTCTGCTGACAGATGTACTGAACCTCCATTTCATATTATTGGTTTATTTTCTCTTGCTGGTTTTAGGTTCCTTTATCCTTGACATTCGGGAGTTTGATTATTAGATACCTTGAGGTAGTCTTTTTTTAGTTAAATCTGCTTGGTGTTCTATAACTTCTAATATTTGAATGCTGATATTTTTCTCTTGGTTTTGAATGTTCTCTGTTATTATCTCTTTCAATAAACTTTCCATCACAATCTCTCTAGCTCACCTTTATGGCCAATAACTCTTAGATTTGCCCCATTGAGACCGTTTTCTAGATCTTGAAGGTACTTATTCTTCTTTATTATTTTGTCTCAGAGCTCTAACTGTATATTTTCAAATAGCTGTCTTCAAGCTCACTAATTCTTCTTAATTCTGCTGTTGAGAGACTGAAGCATTTTTCAGTATGTCTCTTGAATTTTTGAGCTCCAGAATTTCTGCTTGATTCTTTTTAATTGTTTCAAACTCTTCGTTAAATTTATCTGATAGAATTCTGAATTCCTTTTTCGTGTTAACTTGAATTTCGTTGAACTTCCTCAAACTAGCTATTTTGAATTCTGTCTGAAAGGTCCAATATATCTGTCACTCTGGAATTGGTCCCTAGTGCCTTACATCGTTCATATTGTGAGATCATGTTTTCCTGAATGGCCTTGATGCTTGTTTTTTGTCAATGTCTGATATTTGAAGAGTTAGGCTTTTTTGTATCTGTCTATCTTGGGATGGTGATATCATTTGACTGTGTGTCCACCCAGATCTCATCTTGAATTGTAGCTCCCACAATTCCCACGTGTTGTGGGACGGACCTGGTGGGAGGTAATTGAATCATGGGGGTGGGTCTTTCCTGCACTGTTCTCGTGATAGTGAATAAGTCTCATGTGATCTGATGGTTTTATAACGGGGAGTTTTCCTGTACAAGTCCTCTCTCTGTTGACTGCTGCCATGTAAGACGTGACTTTCACCTTCTGCCATGATTGTGGGCCTCCGCAGCCACATGGAACTGTAAATCCATTAAACCTCTTTTTCTTTATAAATTACCCAGTCTCAGGTATGTCTTTATCAGCTGACTGAAAATCACCTAATACAGATGGCTTTCCAAGTATTCAAAATAATTGAGTTTTGTGATCTTAATCTTTGGTCATGGTATCTGCATTAGGAGGCACTTCAAACCCAGTGACACTGTGATTCTTATGGACTCATATAAGTACTATTTTGCTTGTCTTTAAGATCCAGGAGAATTGCCTGGATTACCAGGCAGATACTTTTTTCTCTTTTCTTACTTTGCCCTAAAGAAACAGAGTCTCTGTCTTCTTGTTAAGCTGCCTGGAGCTACAGGATGGGTGACACAAGCACCCCTGTGGGCACTACCACTGGAGCTGTGCTGGGTCAGACCCAAAGCCAGAGCAGCCCTGGATGTTGTCCATGACCTTCAGTGACCAGTGCCTGGCTGCCACTGATATATGCTCAAGCCCAAGGGCTCTTCCATCAGCTGTGGTGAATGCTGCCAGGCCTAGATCTCTCCTTTCAGGGCAGTGGGCTTTCTTCTTATCCAGCTTGGGTCTAAAAGTGCCATCCAGAGGCCAAGGCCTACAATTGGTGATCACAAATATGTGGCCTACAAGCCTGCTTGATGTTCTACTCCACTGGCCAAGCTGGTGTCCTAGCGGCAAAACAGTCTCCTTTACTCTTCTTTCCCTCTTTCTGAAGCAGAAGGGGTTTCTCCACCTGGCCACTACAGCTGTGAATGGGTTGGGCCACACCTGAAGCCAGCAAAGCCCTGGGTTTCACCTAAGGTCTGTGGCTAGTACTGCCTGGGTACCATTAATGTGCTTTCAAGGTACAAGGGCTCTTTCTTTAGGAGCTGGTGAATCCTGCCGGGATGGGGTCCTTCCCTTCAATGCAGTGGGTGTCCTTCTGGCCCAAGATATGTCTAGAAATGCCCTGCAGGTGCCCGCACCTGGAATGGGGCCTTTGGGACTCTGCCTGGTGTCCTGTTTTCCTATGGCTGAGCTGGTATCCACATTGCAAGACAATATCTTCTTTACTCTCCCCTCTCCTCTCCTCTCCTCAAGCTGATGGAAGGCTCTCCTGGAGCTTCAAGCTGCACTCTCTGGGGTTTTGTGTCAGGGGGTGATGTAAGCACTCTCTGGCTGCCCTAGCTATCATCTCACTAGGTTATGTACACCCCAAGTTCACTTGGTTCCGAGCCCAGCACTGTACCAGAACTTGCCTAGTAATTTCAGTAGTTTGTCCTCAACTCCCTTTCAGGTTTATTTAGGGTCCCATGGCATTTTTGCCCATGGTAGGGGGGCTAACTGGAACTTGGGTTCCTGTTTGGATGAATGATTCCATTCTGGCTAGGCCTGATCTAAATGCTTTCTCTCCAGTGCCAGCGAATTCTGCTTTGTGTTGCTTTCTGCTATGACAGGGCAGCAGTGAGTTACAATACAAAGTCTGACATTCGCTATGCTCTTCCTCCCCCAAACACACGTATTTTCTCTCCATGTGGCCATTGCCAGGGAATGGGAAACGGGTGATGTTAGCAATTCAAGACTGCCTTTTCTACCCACTTGAGTGCCCTTTTCCTTGATATGGTGTTAAGACCAAGTACTGTGATTGCTCACTTGATTTTCAGTTCTATGAAAGTACTAGTACTATCTTGTTTGGATGGCAGTGCAATTTGGTTCCTGTGTGGGAGGGGGCAATCACTGGAGGGTTTTATTTGGCCATTTTCTGTTGCTAAATATTCTTCAATTGTTCCCCTAGTATTATATTAAATGCATAGACTCTGAATCTAGTAAATATGTTGTTTCAAAATCTTACTTCTATACTTATTAGTTGTTACTTTGGAAAAGTCAGTTAATCCACTTGTGCCTTGGTTTATTCATCTGTAGTGTTGAATTATATGCGAATTAAATATATGTCCAGAACAGCATATTCTGAAAGCTACCAATATTATTTATCATTGTATGTCTGAAAATGTTTATTATGCTCTTACTTTAACCAGAGTCTCTGAGAATAAAATTCTAAAATAGAAAATTTTCCTAAGAATTTTGAATATCATGTAGGTTTTTCTGACACCTTTGCTGCTATAAAAATTCTACAAATAACAGGAAATAAGTCTTTTGCTATTCTGGTAGATTTTGTCTCTTTACTTTTATATTTTTTTAAATAATGTTTCTAAGTGTGAATTTAGTTTCATTTTTCCTGCTTAACATTTGGTATACATTTTTAATCAGGAAATACACATTTTTTTAGTTTGCAAAATTTCTTTAGTTTGCAGAATTCTCCCAAATAAATATTATTTTTCCCATCATCCAGTTAATTCTCTTATTGTGAAACTCTTTCCAGACAAATATTGCTTTTTCGTTTTTTTATCCTTTTGTCTCTTTGTGATTCATTTCTAATGCCTTATGTTTTATTGTCTTCATCTTCATGAATTTATTTCTCAATTGTGAATTTTCTGGAGTTTATTCTGGATATTGTATTTGTTAACTTCAAACACTAGATTTTTTATTTTTAAGTTTTTCTTTTTTTCTTAAAACATTTAGCTTTAATTCACTGGTATTTTTATGTTGCAGTTTATGTTTACTGAGTATAAAGTATGCCTTTACTTTTTATATCTTATACTGATTTTAAATTCTTTTATTTCTTTTTTATAAAATTAAATTCATGATATATAAATTAATATTCTGATAATAAATTTTATTGATTGTCTTTTAGTATTGCGTTTCTTCATGTGTCAAATATTGATTGTACACTCATTTTGTGAAGGAGGCGCTTTCTTCATCTTTCTTATTCCAGTTCTGCCTCTTTCTCTCTGGGTCCAGCATACAATACACTCCCTGACTTAGAGTTTATAGTTTTCTCCTTCTGGATACCCACTGAAGTCCCCACTCATCCAGAGAATGGTCTTATAAGGGCAGTTTGGAAGTAAACTCTAATATGACATTGGAAATATGGAAGACCTATTGCAGTTCCAGAGTAGAACTTGGCTCAGTTCTGATTATAAATTTCTGGTTTCTGTGTCCCCGGGTAGAACTGCCACTTTCTGGGAACTCTAGCCTTAGGTAGCAATGGAGGAAATGTTTTAAATCTTTGTTTCTGAAATGGAAAATGGACCCTGACCTTGGCTTCAAGGAATGTAACTGTCTCGTGTCTTGTTTTTTTTTTTTTTTTTTTTTGGCATGAAACAATTTAATTCCCATTGTTCAGCCTCAGTCAAATTTCCAGACAATACTAACTGTTTCAGGCTTGCTTGGTCTTTTTGTGTTTGTTCCATTTCTTCCATTCGTTCCAATGAGATATTTACATTATATTTGAGGAATGCTTTGTCTCTCTTTGTTTGCTTTCTCCCTAGTTCATCTCTAATTGCTCTGTTATTTAAGCTATTAGAACTAATTGAAATTTGAACATCTGTATCATATTCACCCCCAAATCTCTTACATATTCATGAATTTACCTTTAACTGCACTCCTAAGTCATCTAAATGTCTTTCCTAAAACATCAAAAACTTCATCCAATGTTTGTTCTGTCTGTCCTGGACAACTTAGCAGCATACAACACAGTCTATTATTTTGACCCTTGTGACATCTAGATATTGAGAAATATCTGCTACCTCTAGAAATTTCATCTTAGTCTCTGTCCCTGACTGGTTGATCTTAGCCAGAATCTATTTCTTTTTCTACACTTGTTTTCTGAAATGCTATATTGTATTTCCATAATTTCAAAATTAATAAGATATGCTCTCATTTTACCATTTATCACCAAACCACTTCTATGATATTCATATTAATTTTGACAACTATCAATGTAACATGTACATATGCGTATCTTACAGGTATCCCAAAATCTCATAGCAACAACTGGTTAGTTGCCCACTAAATACCTGCTTCTCAGCATACAGAGCAGAACTATCGTCACCCATCCCTTTTTATGTTTATCTCACCAATAGAATTTGAACAGAAGCACTGTAACACTTAGAATTTGAAGCAGTGAAGAGCAGGCACGCCTTTTTCAGGCTCTTTTTATTCATTTCACTTGCCTGCTAAATGATACATGGTAAATTACAGTGCATATGTTGGAGAAAGAGATGTCTATATCCCTCAGATGCTCTAGTTTAGGGCTTTATGTCCTGGACTAAGTGCAGCTGAAAAATCGTTCTTCATGTTAATCCATTCCACATTGGGTTCCGTCTGTTATTATAGCATATAGTGGCCTACCTTAGCTAATATATCACTAACACTTGTTTCTGTCCAAGTTTTTCTCCGACTAGACTTCTGCTACAGCTTCTTTTTTCAGTTACTTAAATAGGTAAAAATTTATTTTGCTTTGGAGTCTGTTTTCTGTTGCCTGGAATGCTCTCTTCCTATCTTTGTCTCATACCTATTTTATTCTCATCTTTTCTTTTTTATCTTCAATCCAAATTCTGTTTATGTTTTATAATTATTTAAACAAGATATTAAAGTAGCACTCCTGCCCCATTATTTTCCAGAAGTATCCTCTTTATCTTATTTACAGAAATTAGTAATTTTATATATATAAAATTTATATATAAACACATGTGTATATATATACACATATTTTATATATAAAATTGCATATATATATGTATATATAGATGTGCTTGTTTATGTTTTTCTCTCCCTAAAATAAAGGGAGTACTTGGGCAGGAAAGACCTAGAAAGTTGGGTTTCATCATTACAGTGTATTCACAACCTATTACAGAGCCTGGGGTAAAATTGATGTTTAATGAATATTTGTTATATGGGGAAATATCTCAATGAATGAAGTAGAGGACAAATTGACCCTGTTAATACTTCTGTATGGAGAAACCACTTTAAGACTTTCTGCTTTTTTTAATAAAAAAATGAAGGATTCTCCCCACCTAAATAGAATGAAAGGACAAAAACATCCGCTAGGATATGGCACAGAATATTTTTGGAATTTAATGTTTGCTTCCTTTTTTCATATAACTTTTTATTTTTCATTATGATCTATGCACCACCTGTTACAGAAATCCCCAGTAGCATCGACCATTAAAGGAATTCCTGCCATTCTTCCCTGGAAAACCACTGTGATTTGCTTATATGCAAACTATACTTGGAATTAGAGTTTTTTGAAAGAAGAGTGCTTGAAGGCCAAGTTTTCTTGGTCAGTAAATGTCATCGACAATGCGTTAGTACCTTGTCATCTAAGTTGTTGAGGCAATGTTAATGTTGGTGTACAAATAATGGTCTCCCCTAAAATATACCAGGGATTCATTCCCTTTTCATGGTTGTGTATAAGCTATAAAGTCTTCAAAGCCACCTCTAAACCAGTGGATACCACAATGCTAGATTTTAGATTTATCTGGAATATTGAAATAAGGCTGCCACATCACAACCTACTTTGGGATTTACATCGTATCCTCTCAGAAGGCAATGACAACTGAAATTTGCAGGCTCTCTGATAATTAATGTTACTAAGTGGTATGTTCAATTTTTTAATTATTTTCCCCAAATAATTTATTGGCTTTCTAGCACTTTATAGAGATATGTTATATAGTTGCAGTATTTTAATGGACATGCATATATTATGCTGTAGATTATATATGTGTGTGTATATGCATATGGTGAAATAGCTAAACTATCTCTCTCTATATTATATATATATATGTGAAAAATCTTACTTCTCTCTCCAAATATCCTCATAATCTCACTTTTTGATGTAACCATGATTAATAGCTGGGTTGCCTTCTTCTAGAGATTTATGAGTCAAACAATATTTAATGTCTTCTATGTGCTATGCATTATTGAGTCAAGTTAGAGATAAATAGGCAGGCAGATGAAGATAGGTACTTTATTACAATAACGTTGTTGCCTTATATACCTGTAGGTAAACACATTCCCCAGTTTTTCACTCAGTGATGTACCAATGATATGCTTCCATGTTGATATGTCCTAGTGTCCTTTATTCTTTTTAATAGGCACATATATATGTATATGTACTTCTCTATATATTCTATATCTGCCTTGTTTTTTAACAGGAAGACATTTATGTTGACAAAGTCTATATTTGATCATGGCCCCTTTATGTATATTAAGTTGTCTCTAATAATTTGTTCTCATAAATAATGTTGCAGCGAACAATGAAGAACTTTGTTAGAGCTTATAAGGGTGGATTCATAGCAGGGACTATTCAATTTTGAAAAGGTGGAAAGAAAGAAAATCCCTTCTAAATTGTAAGGCTCCATAAGAAAATACAAAAATATTTCCATAGATAGGGAGAGCTCGCTTCTGAGAAGAAAATTGCCTTGAAAAAATAAGAACTTTTCAGCTTACCGTTCAAAACAGTTTTGGCATTGTTTTGTGCATTCAAATATAGTAATTAAAACAGAGATAAAAGTCGAAGGATAAAATACAGAGGCACAACAACATCATATACTAAGGAAGAACAAACCGGTATAATAAAAAGAGAATAATGCATACATGCAACTGCAATCTGTCGTTAAAGTACACTTAAGGGCATCTGGAGAAAGAAAATAATAACTGAAATAAAGAGAATAAAACATGAAACTCAGGAGAAACACAATGTGGGTCAAAAGAATAAGTTCTTTTCCAACAATTATTTTTGTCTCTCTTTCTAGACATTTATATTTCTGATATTCTTTGAACGTTAAATTACAAACATACAAAAGTTACATGATACTGCATTGACTATACAACTCCTGTAATTAATTCTTAAACAGAGTACTCACTTTACATTTCACTATTTTAAGAAAAACTTAAGCATGCTGAGACACATCTTCACTCTGCACAACTCCAATATGCGTATGTCTCAATTATGTCTCAATAAAGTATTGTGCAATGTGAAAACTGGCTGCATTATTTTACATTTGGAAAGTTGTTATATTTTTACTGATCTTTATATTTAACAATCACATAATTTATTTTTTTCTTAATCTAGTAGTCTTGAGGGCAGTTTGGAAAAAAATGAAATAATTTGACCAGAGAAAATCGTATGCAGAATCATCATAGAATCCCACATCATATTGTTATGCTTACTACATGCTTCTACATATGAACAGCTGAGTTTAGTTATTTTCAACTTACCTTATTAGAAGTATATGACTTAAATCTAAATATATTGGATGTATTTGTATGTTATTATCGTAGAACTTAAGATGTCACTCCTCTTGTCAGAGAAGACAGAAACTTCTTCCACAGTGTGGCTCCACTCTCTGGTAGCCATCTCTGTAACAGCATAGTAGTGGACATGACTGACCCACTGAGTTTGACTTGAGAAGGAAGAGGGTGTCTATAGGTGATGGACAGAAAGTAGACTGGCTATCAGATCTTTGCAGGATGTTTACAGTTTGTTCAACATGCAGGAACAACTTTAAAATATTTCTCTAAAGTAAGCATAAGAAAAAAATAAAAATTAGAGTAGAAATCAATGAAATTTAAAGTAGAGAAACAATAGGGAAAAATTACTG
Organism: Macaca fascicularis; assembly: GCF_037993035.2. Lineage (NCBI taxonomy): Eukaryota > Metazoa > Chordata > Mammalia > Primates > Cercopithecidae > Macaca > Macaca fascicularis. Next base: position 13,830,283 of record NC_088380.1, on the reverse strand, counting down.
AAGCCAAAGATTTGTTCTTTTGCAGATTTGAGAAAATCTGCAAAATTAATAAAGTTCTAGTTACGCTAACAAAGAAAAAAAAAAAAGGAAGGTACCAATGACCAATAGGAAATAAAGAGAGGTCTTTACTGTTGATTCCACAGACATTACAAGGATAATATAGAAGTACTACAAACAATTCTTCATCCATAAATTCCACAACTTAAGTAAAGTTGTTGAATTTCTTGAATGACACTACCTACAAAAATCACTGAAAGAGAAACAGATAATCGTGGAATTTCTTGAATGACACTACCTACAAAAATCACTGAAAGAGAAACAGATAATCTAGAAAGCTTTATACCTATTAAGCAATTGAAATAGTAGTGTAAAACTTCCCCAAAAGAAAACATTAGACCAGTATAGTTTTATTGGTGACTTCTACAATACATCGATGAAATAATTAACAGCAATTATAAAAGACCTCTCTCAGAAAACATGAGATGTTTCCTTAGTAGCCAAAGTAGACAAATATTTTACAAAATACCTAAAGATCATTACCTCTCATGAGCATAGATGCAGAAATACTTAATACTTACTATTAGTGAATGCAATCTGGCAATATTTAAAATGAATTTTAAAAACTATGACCAAGTGGGGTTCATTCTGGGAATGCAAGGATATTTCATCGTTTGTAAATACAACAGTATAATTTATTACATTAATATAACTCTGTAAATGTTATAAAGTTAAAATACAAATATTATAAAAATGTAATTTATTATATTAACAGACTTAGAAAAACATGCAGTCATCTCAATAGTTGCAAAATAAGCAATGAACAAAATGCAACACTCTTTTATGATAAAACACCACAAGAACCTACACATCTTGCACATGTACCCCTGAACTTAAACTAAAAGTTATAAAACAAACTAAAAATCTAGAAATAGAAGGGAAGTGCCTAACATAATAAAGGGCATAGGTAAACAAACTCTACAGCTAGTTTCATACTTAATATGTACAGATGAAATATTTTCTAAGATTTGAAACAATGCAAGGATGAAATCTCACCATTGTTATTTAACCCTGTACCAGAATTCCCAGCTATTGTGATAAAGGAAGAAAAAAAGCAAAAATCATACATTAAAAAAAAAGGGAAAGAAGGAATAATCTATATTAATTTGCAGATGACACAGATGCCTACATAGACAATTCCAAAAAACTGCAAACACACACACACAACAAACCATTTCTGGAACTAGTGAATGAATTTAGCAGGATTACAGGATACAGTGCCAATGTCTAAAGTCAATTGTTTTCATATATATAGAGTTCATTCTTGCCATGAAAAACTGGAATTTGAAAACAAAATCAACCCTAAACCCTATATAGTAGCAACAAAAATGGAAGTAGATATAAATTTAAGAAGTAAAATATGTACAAGATATATATATAGAGAAAACCAGGAAACACTGATGGAAGATACCACAGAAGATCTAACAAAATGGAGAGATGAACCATCTTTATGGATTGGATGACTCAATATTTTTAAAAAATGTCAGTTCTTTCCAATTTTATCTAAACATTCAATGCAATCCTATTCTAAATAATAGTAAGACTTTTTTTGGAGATACCCAAAAATTGATTCTAAAATTACATGAAAAGGCACAGTTACTAAAACAGCCAAAACAATTCCAAAAATGAACAAAGTGAGAAGATTCATGTTACCCAATTTACAGAGTGATAAAATTAGAGTTAATAAGACAGTTTGAAAGGATATACACATGGCTCAATGTAACTGAGTTAGAGTTACCTTATGGTGGTGGGTAGTTAGAATAATAGTTCAACTTATGCTAGAATCTTAATGAAGGCTTCTTTACAGGCCAACAGTGCTTAGTTAGGAATATACGGAAATGAAGAAAAGCAAACTCTGTTAGGCATGAAAAATAGTATTTTCTCTCTAAATCCTAATTGAAATTCACACAAAGGAGTAACAGTTTATAAAATACATATAATGAATCAAGTTGGACATTACATTTGTAAATTCAGACACAAACAAAAATTATGAGAGGATAAACATGTAAATTGATAAATTGGTTCAGAATAAAAATCACGTAAATTACTAGGAGCTGGGATAGCAATATGCAGAATAATTCTTTCAATCCAGAAAATCTTTGGTTAGTGAAATGAAGAAATAAATCATTCTATATTAAAGATTATAGAATATTTTTTCTCTTTCAAGGAAAAAATAACAAGAATATATATCACAACCATGACAATAAAGATTCCCTCACATGGGATCATTTTTCAGAGACTGAAACTGTAATTGATTTTAAAAATTCCACCAGGCACACTAAGAGTAAAAACATAAGAAGAAACAATTATGATGGATGGCTATGGATGCGCCTCCCATTAGATCTGTGTTTGAAATAACTGAGATAAAGATGGACATTTCTCTCCCTTATTTGTTTAGTTTTATATGTTCATTTCACCTCTTGCACGGCATACACCAATTTGTATTCTCAAGTGGTAGCTTTGTGTCTAGGATTCAATGTGAAAAGAATATACATTTTCTATTTTTTACAAATTGAAAGTGGCAGCATGTCATCTACCATGCAAAGAAAAATTAAGGGTGAGTTATAGGGGCATGGTTGTGCCAATGACTTCGAACCAAACACCACTGGGAACACATCTGCAACTGAACAGGTTGGCTTAAGACACATTGAAGTGACACACACTTAAGACACACACCATGGGGAACTGTGGGATGTCTCAGTAGGATGTCAGGAAGTACTTCCTGTGTGGGCCTGGGTTAGGTGACCTTGGGAAAGGTTTAAGGAAGCAGGACTTTGCTATGTATTGGATGCTGTCTGGGAGTTGAGGGTACTACTAGGACTGGATATTTCAATATACCTTTCCTAGAGGGGAAAAAAAAAAAAAAGACTAGATATAATACAGGAAGGAACAACAGCCAGCATAGTCAGCATGGCCACTTTTGTGGTTTGGGCAACACAATCAAAAAAAGAAAAAATTAATCCTCATTGTTCCTAAGTCCAGGTCTTTTGCATGGCTTTTGAACTATATTCACTTTGACATCTTTATTAGTTCAGGCTTTAATCTTTAGTGCCTGTGAAAATGGTCTTCTTACTACTTTTTTCCAAATTTTAAAATGTTGTATTTCCTTTTTAAAATGTGAACTGCTTAACCCTTCCTCCGTCTGTCCCTTCCTCCCTTCCTTCTTTCCTTTTTACTCTTTTGTTTCTTGTTTCATAACCTTGATCCTGTCTTCCAGGTAGCTTTAGTATCTCAATGAGATCTCTCCCTGCATGGTATGCACAGCTAGTGTTATAAATTCTATTTTGAAAATTAATAAGATTTTGTGTAGTAACAGTTTCATAAGCTTTGTTGATAAGGTATACATTTCTGGCATTTCTGCTCATATTTTCGTGTTTGGTCTTTACATCCCCAACTAAATTCGTGTTAGTGATTTTGAAAAAATCAAACATCCCAAGTATTTATGACCTTCGTCATGTCATTTTTTTATTCCTTATAACACTAGCACTATATTTTACAGACTATAATACTTTGATAAATATTCATTAATTTGATCTGCTGGTATGTATGCTACAGTGAAACAACCTTATATCACTGTTCATAAAAACTCCTTATAATTATTTTAAATGGTCTATTCCAAGGAATATTAGTGTTTTTATCAAATATTTCTGGGAAATATTTCTGGGCTGATGAATTTATTGAGCCAAGGTTGTACATATTATACATTATTAGAAAATTGCTAATAATAATTTTTTTTTTTTTTTTTTTTTTTTTGAGACGGAGTCTCGCTCTGTCACCCAGGGTGGAGTGCAGTGTTGCGATCTCGGCTCACTGCAAGCTCCACCTCCTCGGTTCACGCCATTCTCCTGCCTCCGCCTCCCGAGTAGCTGGAACTGCAGGCTTCCGCCGCCACGCCCCGCTAATTTTTTTATTTTTAGTAGAGACAGGGTTTCACCATGTTACCCGGGATGGTCTCGATTTCCTGACCTTGTGATCTGCCCGCCTCGGCCACCCAAAGTGATGGGACTTAAGGCGTGAGCCACCACGCCTGGCCAATAATCTTAATTAATTATTTTGCATCGATTATACCTACCACAACCAAGAAGAAAACAATGAATTAGAAATATGTCATTCCGGCCGGGTGCAGTGGCTCACGTCTGTAATCCCAGCACTTGGAGAGGCCAAGGTGGGCGGATCACGAGGTAAAGAGATCCAGATCATCCTGGCCAATATGGTGAAACCCGTCTCTACTAAAAGTACACAAATTAGCTGGGCGTGGTGGCACACACCTGTAGTCACAGCCACTTGGGAGGCTGAGGCAGGAGAATTGCTTGAACCCAGGAGGCGGAGGTTACAATGAGCTGAGATCACGCCACCGCACTCCAGCCTGGCAACAGAGGGAGACTCCGTCAAGAAAAAAAACAAAAAGAAAAGAAAAAAGAAAGAAGGAAAGAAGAAAGAAAGAAAAGATAGAGGAAGGAAAGAGAAAGAAAAGAAAGAAACAGAGAGAGAGAGAGAAAGAAAAGAAAGAAAGGAAAGAAAGAAGGAAGCCATTCATTTAGGAAATACGTAGGGCCCTTAATACCAAGTAAGAGAGGTACAATTTAATGTCAAGTAAGATAGTTGAACCAGCATTGAGGGTGAAGGCTTTGTCGCCTCTTGTAACGTTTCTTTGCAATTGGTAGGTTTTCAGATGGGACAGCTAGCGTGACACTCCTCTAGTCAGGGAGGACAGCTCCCATGGCGCTCTAGTCTCCTGTTCATTTCTTAAGTCATGGCTCGCTGGGGAATGAGGAAGTTTGTAATCTGATGAGGCGTGTAGAAGAAACTGAGCATAGGGAACTCAGGTCCCACCCTCATAAATAATACTCATAGAGCATGTGTCCATCTCTATCCTTTTTTACTTTAGTGTCAGCCCCAGGAGGCCCAGTGATGCTTGAGTAACTCTCTTTATTCTAGGTTCTTTTGATGTCTGTTTCATCATTAGTAAAAGAGGTACTCTGGTTTTTCAACTCCATTTCCCTTTTGAGTTATTCAAGATGCTTCAGATCTCAGATGGAGACAAGTAGTTCTTCTTTGAGTCTCCTCATTCCCTAACAGAGAGCTTAAGCCAAAAGATAGCTCTAAGCTAAGAGTAATGAAATGTAGAGAAAAAAGACTACTTAGATTATCTTAAACATTATATTTAACATATTTTAAAACTGTATATGCTTCAAAAACCTTCCTTGACAAGCCCCAGCTAATCCTCCAGGGTCCTGAGGAAAGGGGAAGAATGATATTGGGGCAGAGAGAGGCGGATGGCTTAATGTTATCAGAAGAGCTCTAGGAAGAGAACGAAAAGAAAAAAACGCGAAACTGATGACAAGGCTAAAGTATTAGATAACTTTTAAGTATTCATCTCTGTCTGTAGGAGCCCAACGATTAATTCTGAATATTCTAAATGAAATGTGTGTTTTATTTAAATGTGCTTATTCTATTCTCTTATATTGTTAGGTCATCAGAGAAAAATTAAGAGTCAATGTGCTACTGTTGCCTTTGGCTTAATGCTTACTAAGTTTTAGTGTTGTATGTATTCATTCTTATGATCCTTACAATAACTGAATAATTAACTGTCATAAGATGCATTTTTAATTTATTTTTAAGAAAATGCATTTTAAATATAGGAAACTAAAGCACAGAGCAATAAACGAATTCATTCGAAGTTACACAAATATTAAGTAATGGAACAGGGAATTAAAGCCAGACTGTCTGAAGTCAGACACTATTCCCTTTATTGTGTTGATATATTATATATCTATTTTCTATCAGACTATTTGTCTATCCATCTGTTTATTATTTATCAGTCTACATATTTTGTTCAAGGGTTAAAAATAAGAAAATGCAGCAGCATAATTCAAAGATACACTTAAGCAGCATGTATTTGAAATAAAGAAAAAAGAAAATGCTACAATAAGGCAATAATGGCTTATGCAAATGTAACATGTATGTTTCTTATATAAGAAGTCCACCAGAAGGAAATTGTTTGTTTTGATTCAGTGGCTGAATGGTGCTATAGCCAATATTTCTGTAATTCCTTTTTTTGTTGTTGTTGTTGAAACAGTCTTTCCCTTGCTCTGTCACCCAGGCTGGAGTGCAGTGGTGCAATCTTGGCTCATTGCAATCTCTAACTTCTGGGATTCTCGTGCCTCAACCTCCTGAGTAGCTAATATAAAAATTAGCCAGGCATGGAGGTACATACCACCACACCCAGCTAATTTTTGTATTTTCAGTAGAGACAGGGTTTCATCATGTTGGCTAGGCTGGTCTCAAACTCCTGACCTCAGGTGATCCACCTGCTCTGGCCTCCCAAAGTGTTGGGATTACAGGCATGAGCCACCACACCTGGCCTTATCTCTGTAATTTCAATAATCATCTCTGTATTTAAACAGGAAGAAGGCCTTAGGAGGAAATACCTTGCCAGCTTCTTTTCCCCTTTCCTATCAAAAGCATTATCTCACATCAAATATCATGAGTAAAAACTGGATTACATGGCCACCTTTAGCTGCAAGGGAGGCTGGGAAAAACAATACTTGACTTTTTCACTTTAGTTTTGAGAGCTAAGTAGCATGAAATGTGTTGTTTAAGGCTTTAGAACAAGATTGTCTACACACGTTGGAATTTCTCCAACTTTTGTTATCTGCCTAATAATTGATTCCGTGCTTCACAAAACATTTAGACTTATAGTTTTAGTTACATAAAATTTACCTGAATTTCACATAATTTTAAATAATAAAAATACTAATTTAAAAAATCATGTTCTGGGCTGGGCACGGTGCTCACACCTGTAATCCCAGCACTTTGGGAGGCCAAGGTGGTTGGATCATGAGGTCAGGAGTTCGAGACCAGCCTGGCCAACATGGTGAAAACCCATCTCTACTAAAAATGCAAAAATTAGCTGGGAGTGGTGGCAGGTGCCTGTAATCCCAGCTACTCAGGAGGCTGAGGCAGGAGAATCACTTGAAACCGAAAGGTGGAGGTTGCAGTGAGCCGAGAGTATGCCACTGCACTCCAGCCTGGGCAACAAGAGCAAAAGTCTGTCTCAAAACAACAAAATCATGTTCTGACACATTCTTTTATGTTTTTCATGAGAATGTATGTGTGTGTGTGTATATATATATACATATATATATGCATATATGCACACATAGTCAAATTATAGTCAAATTACCTAGATTGTGTTACACCTTAATTCAATTTCTTTCATTTTCTTTTCTTATTATTTCTACTACTAGATGTTCTTAACTTATGATTTTTAGTCTTTATCTTCACATAGAGCTAGATTTTCAGATAGCATGGGCTTGATATAATGAAAACTTTGGTGAAGACTACTTTCAAATTTCTATTAGACATTACTATGGCAAGGAGCAATCAGGATTTAAGGTTAGTTTGTTAAAGATTTCATGGAGGTATTGACCAATGAATACTTAGTAAATTTTTGCCTAGCATTTGGTGAACAATGAGCTAGGGTTTTGTAGAGATAATGATTCAAAGAAAAAGGTACCAAGTTACTGGAAGTGGTAGAAACTGTGAGTAGAGCTGAGAATTCATAGAAGGCAGTAGAAGTTACAGAGGGCCACTGAACTTGACCATTCCTGCCTAGCCCTACCTACCAGTAGCCCACTCTTGCATCCACCATAACTATAGGCTCCATGAGAGAAAGACTTATAATATAAAGGGAAGACCTGCTGAATCCTTAGGCAACTGTCATCTCAGTTGTAGAGAACTTCTGGAAGAGAACTTATTATGAAAGAAATAGGGACATCAGTGTTTTCTGCAAAACAGTCGATTCCCCACCCTCCACACTCCCAGAATTCAACCAAGTATCATCATAGAACAAGGCTAACTCTCACTCAAGTAGACAGGGCTTAAAAGCTTTAAGCTTTGTAATTTTGCTATAAATGTAAGATGGAAGGGTAAATTTAAAATTTTAATTAAAATTACTGAGACATCACAAAAGTGCTGCTTTGTTTTTCTTTAGTTGTCTCTTGAATTATAGTTAAATTTTAAAGTCATAATTAGTATAAAATGTATGTAGCATTCAACTTAGAACTGAGAAAAGTATTTGAAATTTGCTGATTGTAATCAGACATTCAAGCAAGAGAAGGCAATATAGATTCAAATTTTGGATTTGTTTGAGAAGCCTGGCTAATTTGGAGAATTTTGTGAATAGTTATATTATGAAAGTTATAATCATGATACGTAATCTAAAGTCAAGTATAATCATCCTTTATTACCGAAATATCAAATATGAGCTGAGTGATTTTAATGCTAACTGCTTTTCTTCCTTAGATTTAACCTCACATAAACACTTTTACAAATACATTTAAAAGTTCTCTCTGGAATAAGGTACTCCCAGTGAAGAGTACAATTTACACCCTGTTGTATTTTACATCTAGGCTAGCTGCTCGGATATTTCTTCTCAAGGTTGAAGGTGTAATGGAATCTCTGGATGCTTCAATAAATTAGAAGAGAAAAATGTAACTAGAAAACTTTGGATATGGGTGTATTTGGTCAGAAGACAAAAGTGATAGTAGACTCAATTCAACTCATGTTTCTTTGTTGCTTTTAAACTTACTCGTTTGAATTATATTTTCCAACATTTTTACATCAGAAAATAGGATATATATACATATAATATTTACAATGAAACATAATACATATTATAAATAAACATATATTTATAGTATATGTTTATAATTAATATATATGTTGGTTTAAATTATAAGTATAATTTATATATATATGTTGTTTTTTTATTTCTTCTTAAAAAAATGGGATACATATGCAGAATGTGCAGGTTTGTTACATAGGTATACATGTGACATGGTGGTTTGCTGCACCTATTGACCCACTCTCTAAGTTCCCTCTCCTCACCCCCCAACAGGACCTGGTATGTGTTATTCCCCTTTCTGTGTCCATATGTTCTCAATGTTTAGCTCTCACTTAAGAGTGAGAGAATATGTGGTGTATGGTTTTTCGTTCCGTGTTAGTTTGCTGAGGATAATGGCTTCCAGCTTCATCCATGTCACTGCAAAGGACATTCCTTAGGACTCATTCCTTAGGTCTCATTCCTTAGGACTGCATAGTATTCCATGGTGTATATGTACCATATTTTCTTTATCCAGTCTATCATTGATGGACATTTGGGTTGGTTCCATGTCTTTGATCTTGTAAACAGTGCTTCAATAAAAATAGGTGTGCATGTGTCTTTATAGTAGAATACTTTATATTGCTTTGGGTATATATCCAGTAATGAGATTGCTGTGTCAAATGGTGTTTCTGGTTCTAGATCCTTGAGGAATCACCATACTGTCTTCCACAATGGCTGAACTAATTTACATTTCCACCAACAGTGTAAAAGTGTTCCTGTTTCTCCATAGCCTCACCAGCATCTATTGTTTCCTGATTTTTTGATAATCACCTTTCTGACTGGTGTGAGATGGTATCTCATTGTGGTTTTGATTTTCATTTCTCTGATGATTAGTGATGGTGAGCTTTTTTCCTACTTTTGTTGGCTGCATAAATGTCTTCTTTTGGCAATGTCTGTTCATATCCTCTGCCTACTTTTTGATTGGACTGCTTTTTTCTTCTTGTAAATCTGTTTAAGGTTCTCATAAATTCTGGATATTAGTAGACCTTTGTCAGATGGGTAGATTGCAAAGATAATCTCCCATTCTGTAGGTTGCCTGTTCACTCTGATGATAGGTTCTTTTGCTGTGCAGAAGCTCTTTAGTTTAGTTAGATCTTATTAATCAATTTTGGCTTTTGTTGCAATTTCTTTGGGTGTTTTTGTCATGAAGTCTTTGCCCATTCCTATGTCCTGAATGGTATTGCCTAGGGTTTCTTTTAGAGTTTTTATGGTTTTGCGTTTTACATTTAAGTCTTTAGTCCATCTTGATTTAATTTTTATATAAGGTGTAAGGAAGGTGTCCAGTTTTAACTCATTTTATGAAGCCAACATCATCTTGATAGCAAAACCAGGAAGAGACACAACAAAAAAAGAAAATTTGGGGCCAATATCCCTGATGAATATCAATGTGAAAATCCTTAATAAAATACTGGGAAATCGAGAATAGCAGCACATCAAAAAACTTATCCACCACGATCAAGTTGGCTTCATCCCTTGGATGCAAGGCTGGTTCAACATATGCAAATCAATAAACGTAATTCATCACATAAAGAGAAACAAAGACAAAACCCATGATTATCTCAATAGATGCAGAAAAGGCCTTTGATAAAATTAAACATCCTTTCATGTTAAAAACTCTCAATAAATTAGGTATTGATGGAGCATATCTCAACAAGAGCTATTTATGACAAACCCACAGTCAATATCATATTGAATGGGAAAAAGCTGGAAGCACTCCCTTTGAAAACCAGTACAAGACAAGGATCACCACGCCTATTCAACATATTCAAAACTGTGATATGGTTTTAAAAGTAAGCAGTCATGTATGTCTTCTTATGTCTTATAATTTTGAGAAGGTCTTTCCTCCAATATTTTTTCCTTGCTTATTGTGATGGTTAATACTGTCAACTTGATTGGATTGAAGGATGCAAAGTATTGATCCTGGGTGTGTCTGTGAGGGTGTTGCCAAAGGAGGTTAACATTTGAGTCAGTGCGCTGGGGAAAGCAGACACACCCTTAATCTGGTGGGCACAATCAAATCAGCTGCTAATGAATATAAAACAGGCAGAAAACTGAAAAGGCGAGACTGGCTAACCCTCCCAGGCTACATCTTTCTCCCATGCTGGGAGCTTCCTGCCCGAGAACATTGGACTCCATGTTCTTCAGTTTTTGAGACAGGCTGGCTCTCCTTGCTCCTCAAGCTTACAGACAGCCTGTTGTGGGACCTTGTGATCATATAAGTTAATATTTAATAAACTCCCCTTTATAGATAGATAGATAGATATAAATCTCTCTATATATCTCCTATTAGTTCTGTACCTCTAGGGAACCCTGACTAATACAGATTTTGGTATCAGGAGTGGTTCTAGAGGAACATAATATTAAAAATGGAGTTCTTTCATTGGTTTTAGGGTTTCTGGAGTTGGCTGCTTTATATGATTAGACCCAAAAATGCTAAGGATTCTATTTCTAATAGTATGGAGAACACTGATAGTCCTTGGCATGAAGATTTTAGAGAGTTTTGCAAAATAAATGTATTTGATACTCCTGATTCACTCCTCATGAGGGGCAAGGAGTTTAGTGACTCTATATATAATACCTTTGATCATATGTGGAGAACCAAGGAACATAATGAAACTGATTGATTGCTCCCAAGTTCACTGGAGAGAGTGATGAAAGAAAATGGTGATGAACTCAGGGATTCTGTCTCCCAGCTTCAAAAGCTGATACTGAGCCTCAAATCTGCTATGATTGCCCTGAGTAAGAGTCTTATCTCCTGTCAAGAAAGAGCAGAAATCATGGAAAAACAGACTCAAGCTTTTATTATGTGAGTGGCTGACCTGCAATGAAAGGTGCATGCACAACCTCACCAGGTGTCTACTGTTAAAGTGAGGACATTGATTGGAAAAGAATGGGACCCTGCAACTTGGAATGGGGACATCTGGGAGGACCCTGATGAGGCTGAGTATGCTGAGTTGTAAAACCTGATGAATCTTTTTTGCCAGAAGGAACGGCTTCCCCATCCTCAGTAGTGGCAACATCCCTTCCTCCACCCATGCTGTCATTAACCTTTCTGCCTTTGTCTGAAGAGATAAACCCTGCACTGCCTGAGGCAACAGTGATGACCTCTTGTAAGGCAGTTGCCTGGCAAAGTTATGTTGATTCTCCTCAGGAGCCACCCCCAACACCCCCATTGGCTTCTAGACCTATAACTAGACTAATGTTCCAGCAGGCCCCTAGAGGTGAGGGTGAGAGTGTGACCCATGAGGAGGTGTGCTACACTAGAAAAGAACTGCTTGAGTTCTCTAATTTATATAAACAAATCTGGAGAACAGGCATGGGAATGGATATTAAGGGTATGGGATAATGGTGAAAGGAACATAGAGTTGGATCAGGCTGAATTTACTGATTTGGGCCCACTAAGTAGGAACTCTGCATTTAATGTTGCAGCTTGGGAAGTTAGAAAAAGTTCTAATAGCTTATTTGTTTGATTATCTGAAATATGGATTAAAAGATGGCCCACTGTGAGTGAACTGGAAATGCCTGATCTGCCTTGGTTTAATGTAGAGGAAGGGTTCTAATGGCTGAGAGAGATTGGGACGGTGAGGTGGATTAGTCACTTTAGACCTACTCATCCCAGCTGGGAGGGTCCAGAAGATATACCCTTGACCAATGCCTTGTGAAATAGATTTCTGAAGCCAGCACCTGCATCTTTGAAGAGCCCTGTAATTGCTCTTCTCTGTATGTCAGATCTAACAGTGGTAATCTCAGTCAAGAAACTACAAAATTTAAATACAATGGGAATAATTGGATCCTGAGGTGGCAGGGGCCAAGTGGCAGCACTCAACTGTCAAAGGCAAGGTGGGCACAGCTACTACCATAATGGACAGCAGAGGGAAAGCAGCAATCAGAACAGTCTGACTCGTGTAGAGCTCTGGCATTGGCTAATTAATTACGATATTCCTAGAAGTGAAACTGACAGGAAGTGTGCTGCGTTCCTACTTAATTTATATAAGGAGAAAACTTCTAAGTCGATTGGACAAAAGACTAATTCAAATTAAAAAACTAAGAATTACAACCCCTCAATCAGTTTTCAGACTAGAGCCAGTTTACAGACCCAGAACCCCTTGAACCCTGTTGTTTGCCAATCACATTTTGCTTTGGGAATTAGGCAATCAGTCTCACAACTGCTTTTCTTGTCTGTCTTGTTTTGTCAGCTGACTGCTCACAGTTTCGTTTCTCTAGGAACTACTCTCAGCTGAAGGAAAGTGCTTTGCCTGATTTTATGCCTGCTTCCTGGGGGTAGCCTGTAATCAATAACTTGATGTAGGAGTAAAAAGACATGGCTTCCTTGTCTCAGTGGAAGCAAGCCAAGGAATTTCCAGCTCCAGAGCTCTCCATAATATCCAGTTGAGGCCCCCATTGAAATTTAATCACAGTACAATCTCTCTACCTGCCCAATCCTATTCTCGTCACCTCTGCTCCCGAGTAACCATTTGTACACAAATTTCAGAGACTCAGTGTATCTGTTTTCCAGGAATCTTGTTTATGACAGTTGGTGCCAACCTCTGTTGTCGTAGGAGGCTGACTCTGAAATGAATTTTTCAAGCTGGATTACCCAGTTACTGTCTGGCAGTTAAAACATTATTACTTGTGAAAGAAGCCCTTATTGGTCATGGCAGGTGTGGTGTAGACATTCAACTTTCACTGCTGGTGACCTGGGGTGGAATACCAATGGAAAGGAAAATGTTAATGTGCACTCTATCAGGTGTTTCATGGGTATGGAGGAAGTAGTAATTTTATGGAATAGGAGGCTATTGCTGGGAATCATCAATACATTGAAGGTCATCAAAAGCTGAAGGTAAATAACTCCAATATAAGACAAAGCATGAAAAACAGGAGATGTTGTTGTAGCACATAGAGAGACTCTTAATTCATACATCCAAAGGACAGAAGAAGATAAGGCTACAGATCAGGTCTTGTTTATGAGAGCAGAGAGCTCCAGAGAGAGTTGACTCCCCCAACATTTGGCCATTTGGTATGCCAAGGTCAGGACACTGAATGTAAAGGAGTGAGAATGTGAAGGCGTGAGACCCTTATACATGGAAAAAGACATCTGGATTGGTGCACCTCTAGGATATATTATGGATACAACTCAATGAGCATGTTGTGATATTATGTCTGAAATCAGAAGAAGAGAAAGACTTATGAACAAGGAGGTAGAATAGGAGTAGCCCTACTGTGAATTGTATGTGTTTCCCCAAAATTCATGTTTCAGTCCTAGCCCCCAATGTGATGTACTTGTAAATAGACCTCTATGGAATTAACTAAGGTTAAATGAGATCATCAGGGTAAAGCCTTAATCTGATGAGATTAGTGTCCTTATAAGGGTGAGTCTCTCTCTCTCTCTCTCTCTCTCTCTCTCTCTCTTTCTATCTCTCTCTCTCTCTCTCTCTGTCTCTCTGTCTCCTCTCTCTTCCTCTCTCTGTCTCTGTCTCTGTCTCTCTCTCTCTGTCTCTCTTTCTCTCTCCAGTATGCGAACACTGTGAGGTGACCATTTGCAAGTTGCAAAGAGGATCCTCACCAGAATTTGAACTCTGACAGATCCTTGACTTTGGGCATTCTAGGCTCCAAAATTGTGAGAAAATAATTTTCTGTTTTTCATGCCACCTAGTTTATGGTATGTTGTTATGGAAGCCTTAGCCCCAAGGACTATCACTCCCAGTATCACAGTTGGACATTTGTGCTTCTTGATCATGAAAGTCTTAAGATTTTCACATCTGATAGTCCTGATTCTGAGGAAGAAATGCTTCCATTTGGGAATGTAATGGGAATCCTGCTATGAAATTTAAAGCTAGGGCTGCTTCCTGGCTACATCTGACTCCTTGTCTCAAGAGACTAGCAGACAAGGAAAGGAGGCTCTTTCCTTGAAGGGGTAATTGAGGAAAAGCTATTATTATTCAGTGGGGAAAGGGAATAAAATATATTGCACTTGGGTAACCCACTGGTGTGTCTTTTAGTACTCACTTGTTCACTTTTGACTGTAAATGGACAAAACTGACAGGCGCACCTGGGGAAGGACAGATGGACAGGAAAGCATTGCCCTTGGAAATAAGAGTCTGGTTCACCACACCAGATATGTTCCCAAAGCCCTTCAAGTCCTTTGACAAAGATCTGGGAAATATAGCATGGGTGGTAGCAGAGAGATTATGAGTACCCATTGTGGCCTTAAGACCAGCTGCAGTGGGAGTGGATGTAGTTGGCCGGCTAACCTTCCTTTATTTAAGTTTTTGTAGGAAAAGAGACAAACCAGAAGCTTTTTCAAGATGGATGGAAATCACGATGAGGGGCTAAGGTCAATACTGTTGTGTATTGTCTAGAACCCACTTTAGAATGGATCCACCATTGCCCCAACTACAGGGAGTATTGCCTCAGAAGTTTAAAGGTTAAGTCCTTGTCCAGGAATTAACCTTGGCCGAGGAAGCTACCTTACCTAATGGGGTATCCTGTGTCCAATGACAAGCCAATGGAATGGGCATACAAATCTCCTGCCCTCTTGTCTCAACTGGGAGAACTCTAAAGGACCTTTTAGATCTAGGTTCACAAACAGGTAATCTGAAGACATCTGCATCAGAACTCAATTTCTGCATTGCCGAGTTTCGCTTCCCTCACCCGTCATTTCCTCATCCATGATTATGACATGGTAATAGGATTTAGGTGTTTTTCCAAAGGTGACTTCCCAATAAACTTTCCATGCACAAATCCAAGCATTTCAGGGTCAATTTCCTGGGAATGTGGCCTGCAGCTAGAACACTGAATGTAAATACTGGTGCTGTGAGGGGTGCATATGCCTCAGGGACTGAGAAAGAACCAGTGTGGAGACAGAGGCATCTGAATCTGGTTCTGAGCCTCTATGACAGGTCAGTTTTGATTTTACCCCACATACCCTCGTTCCCAGAGCTAGGCTGATGAAGCGCTCTTTCTCTGAGACATTGACTGTCTTGCTACAGGGACTACAGCAGGCAAGACAAGACAGAACCTATGTGAGAAAATGTGAGCACAATGTGAGATCTCAAAGGAAAGACAGACACTGGGAACAATGTGAGGGCTTTTGACTCCAGGTCAGAGGCAGATTTTCAAATTATGTCATATGCAGTGTTGTGTGTTGACTAGGAGCAAGGAGCATAAATTTGGTAGCCTTGGGCATCTTCTTTTATATCTCTCAGCTTCGGGAAATGGTAACAGAACTTACCAGGTAGTGCTTTTGGAAAGATTGGATGAGACGAGGCTTATAAAATGATTAGAACTATGCCGGCCATCTAGCATATGCTCAATGGATGTTTGCTATTATTAGATGTGGGTGGTAAAGGTGATTTTTGCTAAGCTTCAGAGTATTGGGTAAAAGTTGATTCAATAATTTTTATCTGAAATCATATTTGTTTCTGAAGACTGGCAGTAGGACTGAATTAATAGAGGGTCAGAGTCAATTAATGGAAGAAAAAGGATACAGCAGCAAAGAATTATAGAACTGACATGACCCCCAAAGCACTCTTGTCCTTCCTTAAGGAGTTAATTCTTTCTACTTTATGGTATGAAGATATTCATTATTTTATGTTGTATGCATGTAGATTTTTTCTTCCTGAATGCAAATATGATGCCTTACTAATCTTTATTTTCCATGCAGTATTCTGCCCAGTATAAATGATTATGACATGATAATAGGATTTAATATTGCCATTCCTGTTTCCGTTGTTCTGAGTCAGTTCTCTGCTTGGAAATCATCAGCGGTATCTTAAGTACAGTTTGAGATTTGGTTTCCTTAGCCTGGTAATCAATGCCATCTATAATCTGGTTCTGATCTAAATTTCTAGATTTAATTCCCATTTATCATTTCATGCAACCTCTAACAGAGTCAAACTAAACTATTTGTTGTTTTTGCACGTTTGTTGATTTCTTTGAGTCCTCATTTTAACAAAGCAATGGTTTGCCTCCCTTCCCATGGTTGTCGGCCAGTTCTTCTCTCACCCTTCCTGCTGGCCATTCATGAAACTATTCTGCTCCATTTAAATGAGTCTGGATACTCAGATGGGTTGGTTCCCACCAGGGAGAGATTGGCCTATGAATATGTATAGGCTCCCTGCCTGCCTGTGTGCATCTGAGGACGGGGGTGGATGGTCCCCTGTACCAGGATAAATGCTAGCATGCTATGGATTAGGCCACTATGCTACATTGAGACATGAACTCAGGGTCAGAATGAAGATTCTGCCATTTTCTAATGTGAGTTTTCCTGGAGGAACATATGATGTGATCATATTGTAGATAACTACATCAACAAAACTGGTATTTTGGACTTGGACTAAGTTATAAGAGAATATTTAATATATATATACACACACACACATGCATACATACATATGTATATGCACATTTATATATAAAGCAATCAGTGTTGGTATGTAACAAATATAGTTTTATACATACTGTTTAATTAGGGCTAGCAAACACATTCTGCAGCTGCTTAACAAGACAAAGAATAGAAAAAGTTATGAGTTCAAAATGTGTTTTTTCTCAGTCTTTAACAACTAAAATTCCATCTTACAAAGTATCTTTCAACTACATAGAAGTAATTATGTAAAGGTTTATTGAAATATTAGAGTTGGATATGATAATATCTATTGCTTTATTTGTTTGTTTTGCTATGCGCCATGCTTTCTGTCCCTTGGGTCTGTATTAATTTCTATCAAGGCCTGTACCATGTTTTTTACACTTACATATGCCCAGAAAATCTTGTAAATGTTGTTGAGAAAGCTGCTTTAATATGTTCAGAAGAAAAAAATCATAAAATCATAACACTAAATTTTTAATGAGAGAGCCTTCTACAGATATAAAAAAGACAGGTGTTCCATGCGCATGGATTAGAAAAGCCTATTTAAACATAATTTTGATTTCATTTTGTTTGGAAAGATCCCAGAATAAAGGAAATAAAATCTGGTGATATATGAATGTGAAGAGCTACAAATGGATTTGAAAAGAAACTGCACCAATTTAATTTAAACTAAGTGAAAACTAAAAAATGCTATAAATGTCTAGATATATCCTCACATGTGATGAAATGTCTGGGTATTTGGTGAATTGAATGTAAATAGTTTGGGGAATTGAATGTAATAGTTTTGGTGAACTGAATATAATAGTTTTGGTGAACTGGTGAATGTAAATATTTGGTGAATTGAATACAATCCTTTTCATTGGAATGACTGGTACCTGGCAGATGACAAAAATTGGGAGGTAGAAGCATCGATGGATGTAATGTGGTTCGCCATTCTTAACTTGCACTCACTCACAACCTATGGTGCAACTGACAGCAGGGTTCGAGTCCTCTGTCTATTACTTAGAAGCACCTTCATGGTCCTCTCAATTCAATCTCTATTACCCCTATTTATGGAATATTTTGAGTTCCTAAAATATGTTTGGCGACATAGTAATAGGAAACCCTGAGAGATGGCTTGTTACTGCCCAGGAGTGATTCATGGAAACTAAGGGCAGGGGATTAGTCAAACTCCTGAGGTATCAGAGGCAGGACCAGACAAGAGCCCTGGGGCAAAGCTTGTCTATTCTTGCCCCATGAGTCTCTTCCCGTTGGTTTGCTCCTTCACCTGTCTCCACAGATCAGCTTTGTCTTCTCCTTCTCGTACCTGAGAGCTATGCCGTCAGTATTTATGGCAGCATGTGGTTCTTCCAGCCCTGTAATTCACCCCTACTGTCAGCTTTCATCCCTATTATGTACTCCAGTGCCCCAAATTAATAGTTCAACAAGAATAAAGGGGAATCTGACTGTCTGGTTTAGGTCAAGCATGTATTACAAGTCTAGTCAGTTATGACAAAAATAAAAGGGACTTTCTCTGCCTATGGGGCTTACCTTTGGTGAGAAAAGTAGTGTTCTGTCCTAACCGGCTTTGTGTTGCTATAGCAGAATACCCAAGACTGTGTAATTTATTTGAAAGAGGTTTATATAACTCATGGTTATGCAGGCTGAGAAGTTCGTAGGCTTGGCCCTGCCTTCTAGCATGGACTTTTTTGCTGTGTCACAACATGACAGAGAAGACCAAAGGGGAGGTGGATGCATGTGAAAAGAAGAAAACTTGAGGGGTATCCCAGCTTTATAACAACCCCTTCTGGCAAGGACTAATCCAGTCCCATGAACTCATCTCATCTTGCGAGAGTAAGAATAGCAGCCAACCATTCGTCCAAGATCTACTCCATAACCCAAATGCCTCCATGTAGGCTGAACCTCCCAACACCACCACTTTTTACATGGATTTTTACAGGGATTTTAACATGAGATTTTTAGGGACCAACAAACCACATCAAAAAGAGAAATACGGACTGGGAAAACATCCCAGAAATTGTTTGACACAACTCACTTTGTTTCATTCAACATGCACTTATCTAGGACCCAAATTGTGTGTCATGTTGTAGGGGTGAACAGGAGGGTCAACATCCCTGGCCTCACTGAGATTGCGTTCTAACTTATAAGGCACCAAGATGGATGCTGAGTGAGTCTATCAACAGGTTACATTTTCTCTGATTTTCAGGAGTTTTGTTTAGAAGGAACCCAAGTCTTGAAATTTAATAATTGAAGAGATTAAATATTCTTTATAATTTCCCATTTATGACATTACAAAATCAAATCTATCAACACTTTTGACCCCTACTGAGTAGCATTCTAGGCACTTCATGGGATACAGAGGAAGCACAATACAGATCCTACCGAGAAGGAGATTAAGCACTTCTGAGGCAATAATTTATGCAGAGAACAACCATAGAGTTTAAATATATGTGATTAAGTTTATGCTGGGAGCCATAAATGCAAAAGACACTTGGAGAAAACACAAATTTCTGTAGGCTGAGGTCACCAAGGAAAAACATAACAGGACATGTGAAGCTTTATCTGGGATTTGTATTTGGGCAGAATTTCAATATGAAAATAATTTTAAGTTAGATGGTTTATAATCTTCCCTACTGAACCATGAAGAAATTGAATTTTTTTCTACTAGTACTAAATGGAGACACATTAATCATGAATAAATGTGAACCATAAAGACCAAGTTGAGAAATGGATGACAAATATAGCAGATGTAGGAGAACAGCCATTTGTGACATTTTAGTTCATTAAAGTTTCATCCTAAAATATGGATGCAGGAGGTTTACAAAGGGCAGATGATGGAGAATACTGTCATGAGTCAGTTCTGAGTGGCCACTTGTAAAGGAAGAAGTAAATATTATTTTCCCACTGGAACAGTTGACTGTAGGACATAGGCATTAGGTGTTATTAGGCAGCATTAGGGTAAGATCCAATAAGGCCAGTAGTATTTGGAGACCTCCAGATAAAATGTGCTGAGATCAAAGGTATAAATAAAAGAGAATTGGGCCCTAAGTATGCAGAATTCTTATTTGCAAACAAGTCACATGTGATGATGCATTGGAAACAAAGTTTGTAAGGACTTATTTGGCCTTTGTAAAACTTTGTTTAATGAAAAGGTCAATTTTCAAAGCAAAGTAAGCACAAATCTCATCAAGTTGGAAGCCAACTTTCCAATAATTAATCTGATCATTCAGAACAGAACTGAGATTTTTTTTTAATAAGAACTGGCTTTATTTATGCCAAAATCTACTTGAAAATGTTTTATTTTTTATTCTTCTTTAAGTGAAGTTTAGAAGAAAAATGAAAAGTTATTTTAGTGTGGTTGTGAAAGGTTGTTCTCCCTGTGCCTCACCTCCTCCACTTTCCAGATACTCACTCCCATCTGCAAGTCCTGAATTACATTATTTTTGGATTGTATTATATAACTGTAATTTTTTCATTTATATTACTTAAAGACCTAACCTCAGAGCCTGAAGTTTTCTTCTGTCATTGCACTGAGGAATATTTTTAAACAATGATTTGGGTTGAATAATTCTCAATCAACTACCTTTTTCTTTTTCCTGGAAGAATGACTGTCCTCTTCCCAAAAGGAATTGAAGAGTCTGCTCTGAGCCTCCCTATGTTATGAGTTATGAGACTCATAACGTTTTTTCTTCTTTTCCTTGTGTGCCTAAACTATTTTTAGGGTAAAATTGTACACATGTACGTAATAAGAGGATACTGCTGTGGGAGTACTTATACTCAGATACAAATGTATACAAATACACAGAAATTTTACAAAAGAACCACAAGATCACTGATATATGTGAATTCTAGCCATGAGTTTTGAGACAGCCTCCAATGGGCTGTGTTTTTGAAAGGTTTTTGCTGAGAACCAATCTGGAGATACTAAAGTGCAGAATCCATTGGCAGAATAAGGGACCTTTCCCTTGCCTTCCACACAAAGCCTAGAGATACCTGTTAGTGTATTGCAAAACACACAAGTCGTGTACCAAATTTTAATGAGAGATGTGCTAAACACAAAAGGCATGGCTATCTTTGAGTCAGGCTGAAACCGACCCAGTTGTCCCATAGACTGTTCTTTTCAGTAAACAATAGAGATTTACCCTTCTAGTCTTAAAAACTTGAAACTTAATGTTCGTTTTTATTTTTAGTTATTTACTTATCTTGAGACAGAGTCTTGGTCTTTTGCCCAGGCTGAACTGCAGTAGCACAATCTCAGCTCACTGCAAACTCTGCCTCCTGGGTTCAAGCAATTCTCCTGCCTCAGCCTCCTAGGTAGCTAGGATTACAGACTTGCACAACTGTGCCCAGCTAATTTTTGTATTTTTAGTAGGGACAGGGTTTCATCATCTTGGCCAGGTTGGTCTTGAAGTCCCAGCATCTCATCATTCTCCCATCTTGACCTCCCAAAGTGCTGGAATTACAGGTGTGATTATATTTGTTTTATCTGAATTCTTTCCTCAGGAAATGACCTCCAGGACTCTCACAAAAAGTATCAAAAAACTGAAACCAGATCATTGTTTGCAGGAAGCCTCATTCACCGTGATTGCTTCCTTGCCACTCCCCAGTTCCTGTTTTCTTATACATTGTTTCATTTCTTGACTGCTATATAAACCCCTGGTTTTAGTCAGGGAGATGGATTTGAGACTGAGCTCCCATCTCCTCAGCTGCAGCATCCGATTAAAGCCTTCTTCCTTGGTAATACTTGGCATCTCAGTGATTGGCTTACTATGTGGCAAGCAGCAGCACTGAAACAGAACCCCTGATGTTTCAGTAACAAAGTCACGTTTTATTAGTTTGATTTCCACCTAGAAACCTAGTGAAATCGCTTCACTAAAGGTTTCACAGGCAGGTTTCCAACTGGATGTTCTATGGTTCCCTTGCCAAAGATACACAAACACACAAATGCCATGTGCACACAGACATACACATAAACAGACATACACACACATATATATATATATATATATATATATATATGCCACATATATATGCACATATCTCAAGGTCCACACACATCCACACATGTGTACACAAGAACATATATTCTGTAATCATACTGATTAATATTTCAAAACAAATATTACTATTATGAAAGTCAGCATTTTTATGCATTAGGAAACCAGGTAAAACTCAAATTTTACAGTATCCCATAACAACTATCATCACAAAATATTACTGAAAATCCTAGGGAAGTTACATTTCAGATCCAAGCCCAGTGTATCTCCCTTAGCCCTCCACACATAGTACTGCAAGTACATTACTTTCCATAGGCTTGTTTTCCATATGGAGCAGCGATTTTGACCTCCCTTGTGGTTTCTTTCAGCAGAAGTTCTCTCAATGGCTTTAATTGCCAATTACAATATGACATTCTCTTCCTTAAAAGAGTTTTATTTATCTCCTTTTGTCTAGAGAAAAAAGTCCCCCAAACCAAAATCTCTTTAGTAATCTGGTCCATTTCATCTCTCTAGTTTCATTTCACACTTCTCTTTCTCTGCTTACCATTTCCCATTTCAGGTGAAGGGTTGAGTCAATGACCACTGAAGAATAAAGAGTTTTATTATATATTGAAAATGTATTATAAAATATATTTTATTGAATTTACTGAAAGAACTTGTGGAAAAATAACAAACTCATGCTGGCCCTTCAACTTCTGATTCTTAGAATTCCTTAGCTGTACATTGGCATGGACAAATAGAGTTAATTTGTTACCAAAACACCAGGGGTTTGGTCTGGGTCCTGCTGCTTGCTGCACAGAAAGCCAGTCACTGAGAAGATGAGTATTGCCAGGGATGAAGGTTTTAATTGGGTGCTATAGCCAAGGAGATGGGAGTTCAGTTGAAACCATCTCTGAGACCAACTGAAACTAGGGGTTTATATAGCAGGGAAGAAATATGACAATGTGTAAGAAAACAGAAACTAGTGAGGGAGCACGCAGCAGTCACGATGAATGAGGGGTCTGGCATCTCATTATATGGATATTATTATTTGGTGAGTTTCAGTTGTTTTATCATTTTTTTTGAGAGGTCTGAAGGTTCTTTCCTGAGGAAAGAACTCAGAAAAAACAAATACATGTTTCATGCTTTAAGACCAGAAGAGTCAATTTCTATGTTTATCAAAACAAAATAAGGAAACTGTTTATGGGACAACTGGGTTGGTTTCAATTTTGCTCGTTTTCCCACAGTCTCTATTCTTGATTCCAATCCACTGGAGAAATAGAATCATAAAAAAAACCCCTCAAAATTAAAATATATCGTATTTTGATATCACACTCATAAGTTGCAGAAATTACTTTTGAGAAACCTTGCAACCTGTTTTCCTTGGAACATTAACAATGGAAGCCACTGCACAGGCCCCTTCGTTACCCGTGGGAGAGATCCGAGTTACCCTGAGTTATCAGCAACAAATCTGTACAGGTCTGAAGCAATTTCAGCCCTTGCTCCCTCAGAAGAAAGAATTTGACTGAGAGGCAGCATGCAGAAAAAGAGGCCGAGGTGAGTTCCAGAGCAGGAGTAGAAGTGTATTAAAAAGTCTTTAGAACAGAAAAGAACTTTTGGAAGAGATTCAATTGGGTGCATGAAAGTCCAAGAGAGAGAAGAGAAGAGAAGATCAAATGCCCTGTTTAACCGTGTCCCTAGCACGCAGTGTGTTTAGGGAGTTGCACGCATGCCCACCTGAGGCTTTCTTCCATTTACCCGAAAGATCATACTTCACCATTTTTGTCTCTCAGTGTGCATGCCTAGGAAGTTTCTTTTCCCTGGGCCTGCCCTTAACTAACACTTTAATGTTAACAAGTGTGGACCATCAGGAAATGGCCTCTCCCTGGAGCTGGCTGCACAACTTACCACTTTTAGAGAGGCAATGCAGTAATTGCCAAAGCATCACCTGATATTTCTAGTGGGTGGAGGGGGGCCCACTTCTGCCCTGCTCATGCTGAACTACCTGTAACACCTTGATCACTGGGCATTGACAGTACAGGCAGGACGTGGGAAGATAAGGAAGTCAAAGAGAAAACCATAATAGTGAGAGGTGAAGCAACTGGGCTTGTGGGTCAGGTGGGGACTGGGAAAACTTTCCTGTCTAAAGGATTGTAAATACACCAATCAGTGCTCTGTGTCTAGTTAAAGGTTTGTGAACACACCAATCAGCACTCTGTAAAATGGACCAATCAGGAGGATGTGGGTGGGGCCGAATAAGGGAATAAAAGCTGGCCACCTTAGCCAGCTGCAACCCCCTGGCATCCCTTTCCACAGTGTGAAAGCTTTGTTCTTTTGCTCTTTGCAATAAGTCTTGCTGCTGCTCACTCTTTGGGTCCGCACTAGCTTTATGAGCTGTAACACTCACTGTGAAAGTCTGCAGCTTTACTCCTGAAGTCAGCGAGACCACAAACCCACCGGGAGGAATGAACAACTCCGGATGGGCAACCTTTAAGAGCTGTAACACTCAATGCGAAGGTCTGCAGCTTCACTCCTGAAGTAAGCAAGACCACAAACCCACCAGAAGGAAGCAACTCCGGACACATCTGAACAGCTGAAGGAATAAACTCCGGACACACCATCTTTAAGAACTGTAACACTCACTGTGAGTGTCCGTGGCTTCATTCTTGAAGTCAGCGAGACCAAGAACCCACTGGAAGGAACCAATTCTGGATACAATAGGAGAGAAATTTTTGGGATGTGTTGAAATCCAGAGGTGACAGACAACAAAATAACAGGAAATGTGAGGTGAACAGAGAAAAGCCATCAGATACATGAAGATAAACATAATTGTTAGAGCATCAGCTCTGAAGTAGAGACAGAAGTTTGTAGGAGATGAGACGAATGTTAAATAAAATTATAACAGATCAAAAGGCCCAGGGAATTAATTGCGTTTCTTTTGTCATTTTCTTCTTTTCATCTATTTCTTTTTGTTTTATCTTATTGAATTCATTCTGATCACATAATTGATAGTACTACAACTTGGATGTGTGAAGCTTTGCTTTTTTTCCCCCTCACAGACACGCTGTTGATTGGTGGTAGAGGAAAAATATATGAAATGTAGTCCAATCCAGCAAACTTAGAAGCTTAAAAGAGGATTTTAATCAGCACAGTCAAGTACATCATTAGTTTCTATAGGTTTAATACCTCAGTCTTTTAGATTCCTCTTCTCTGCTTTTTCTTCAAAATGGTATCTGGGCTTTTGGGGAAAGGAAGTGACTTAAAGGACCTTGGGGCAGTGAAGGATGGTGAGTCCATGAGTCATCAGGGAACTTTTTTTTTTCTTTTTTTTTGAGACGGAGTCTCGCTCTGCCGCCCAGGCTGGAGTACAGTGGCCGGATCTCAGCTCACTGCAAGCTCTGCCTCCCGGGTTTATGCCATTCTCCTGCCTCAGCCTCCCGAGTGGCTGGGACTACAGGCGCCCGCCACCTCGCCCGGCTAGTTTTTTTGTTTTTTGTTTTTAGTAGAGACGGGGTTTCACCATGTTAGCCAGGATGGTCTCGATCTCCTGACCTCGTGATCCATCCTTCTGAGCCTCCCAAAGTGCTAGGATTACAGGCTTGAGCCACCGCGCCCGGCCCATGAGGGAACTTTTTTAGATTTTTTGCTGGTACTTGAAGGATAATTGATCTAATTTTTGGATTCTTGTAGATTCCAGGGCTAATGTCTACTCTTGGTAAAAGAGTTGGTGTAAGATACTTAGCTTACTCATGTGGAAATATGAGTTTTGAAGTTTTAAAAATATATTGAAAATATATTTTCCACACACATACGCATTTGTAATTATTACCTATGCATAAAAGGCTGTAGGATAGTTATGCTTCTTGATGTTTTTACTGGTCATTTATTGTCTTAAGCCATGCAAAGTTAGATTTTGTGGGATAGAAATTAGGTATTAAGACAAAAACTCTACTTACTTTACAAAACCTATGACATCAGGTGTGCATGTTTCTCCTTTGTTATAGTATTATTGTTGTTTGTATTTTTTATCCTGAGTTCATGCCCTTTCCATTTAATAAAGCTAGTGCATTGCTAAATATAATTATGTTTTTCTTATAAGAATTTGAAATAGTTTTTTCTTCATGTCTTTAGGCTGTTAATAGTTTTATTAAATATATTTTGTGAGAGGATTTGCTTCCAGGTATCTTTCTGAAATCAGAGTTCCTAGGAGCCTATCTTGGGGACAAAGGTGGAAGAAAAGCATAATCATGACAGCGGGGACTCATGAGGACTACAGGATGCTGAAGGCTCTCCTGAGCTTTCAAATACACCGTCAACACAGGCAAACACGGCCTGTGTATTGGCAGATGACCACTTGGCAAAGAGATCTTAAATCCAGAATCTTAGCCTGATTATTTACACATTTCCAAATGATGCAGCCTGTAGGTAACAATTTCTGATCATTCATTACTTTGATTCCAGTGTGAATTTTATGACTAATTAGCACATCAAAAGGAAAGCCCGTCATCCTGTGCAGAATTATTTTGCTTCATGGTAAGCTAGGTGCCATGCTTAAGCTGCTGGAGGTGTTGTGAGTAGCTGAAGAGCAAATGAAGTCATTTGCTTCCCAGTGAGATGCTGCTCCATTACATTCAGCCACAGGTTCTTGCTAATAGTACAAATACAATTATTGTTCTAAATTAACTCCCCAGCCAAAGATTCAGTAAAGTAATATATGATTTAAACCATTAGCTTAAAATAATATTTGCAACTATTTGCTCTTGGTACTATGCCTTGTAAAAAACATATTCTATATTTTATTTTCATGTGATTTAGGTCACTTAAATCAAAAAATAATTTTAATTCCAATTTTATTATGCTTTCTACCTATTTTGTCTTTATTAACTCTAATATGTAATAGGTATTTTTTAAAACACACAGTCAGAATTATAAATATCTTATCGTCTTTGCATTTATACTTTTTATTTGGGAAAATTTATCCCTAAACTTTTCTCCAACTGGTTATCACACCTCAACTCTTTATCTCAAGAATATAATTTAACAATTTCTCAGAAACTCTCCTAGAACTGAAATAGTGTACATTATATGAAATGAATCCAGATACTTTTCATCAACTAGCAAAGTGACAACAAATACTTCTACTGCCCTGTGTTCCACATAATGAATCCAGTGGACTGAGATCTCTACTTCATTTGTATTTATTTTATTCAGCATTTTTCAGCATAAATCCAAGCACTTCTGTGCACTTTATAAAAAAGAGTTCTAACTACGAAACAAATCAAGTGGCCTTATTATAAAGAGATAGAATTAAAAGGTGAGGCCGGGCGCACTGGCTCATGACTGTAATTCCAGCACTTTGGGAGGCCAAAGTAGGTGGATCACTTGAGGTCAGGAGTTTGAGACCAGCCTGGTCAACATGGTGAAACCTCGTCGCTACTAAAAATACAAAATTATCTGGGTGTAGTGGCGCATGCCTGTTATCACAGTTACTTAGGAGGCTGAGGTAGAAGAGTCACTTGAACCTGGGAGACAGAGGATGCAGTGAGCCAAGATGGTGCCACTCCACTCTAGTCTGAGTGACAGAGTGAGACTGTATCTCAAAAAAAAAAAAAAAAAAAAAAAAGAATTAGAAAGTGAATGAATTGTGAAGATACCCACACAATAATTTTTGGAATACTGATTATATTCTTTAGTGAATTTTATCTGTGGTTGAAGCTAGTTTGAAAACTAAGGCTAATCAGAAACTTTTGCTTATTCTCAACATTTAATGCTATCCATGCACGTCTTAAAAATGTTTAGAAATCATATAAATTCTATGTATGATATAACCCAGAGAGCTAAATGATGACGCATATGATAACTTACTAATGTCAAAATTAGATCTGCATTCTATGGCCCAAGTAAAGAACAGTAAAGTCACCTAAGAGATGGAGTGAATATTCATAACATCAACACGATAGAATATTTATTGAGCAATTCTGATACAAAAATTTAACTTTACATTTTCCTGTATGGAACTAGGCTTGGG
Organism: Macaca fascicularis; assembly: GCF_037993035.2. Lineage (NCBI taxonomy): Eukaryota > Metazoa > Chordata > Mammalia > Primates > Cercopithecidae > Macaca > Macaca fascicularis. The sequence goes on along the minus strand of NC_088380.1, from coordinate 13,802,189 downwards.
AAACACTTTCTATTTTGACAAAAATAGAAGGAATAGTATCATACAAAGGAATGGAGGAAGATGTAAAGAAAACTTCACCTTATAAAATAATAATTCATCAGTTTATGACTCTGCTTTGATTAGTGGCTTCCTTTTATTCTCTTTACTGTTTAGGAGAGTAACACTTGAGTGACCCTCAAATCCATGTGTTTTAAAAATTCTCTGTGGTGAAATGGGAAGGGCACACTATACACATTTGTTACAGAAGGAAAGATGATGCTTTACTTGAGTAGATGCAGTTGTTTCATATGCAGTTGTTTCATATGCAGTTGTTTGAGCTGTGAGCTATACTAGGTGGTTTTCCATGGGACACAATTTTTATTGTAAAGAATGACCGACACCAATTATTTGGATTTTAGTATTTGAAAGGTATTTTCTAAAAATTGTCAGTGATGTCAGACTGTCACTTCAAGGATAACTGACAGTATTTGTTGTCAATGATTGTACTGAAAATTTCTAGTGAAAACTAGACTTTTGGAAAACTTGTGTCTATCATCATGAGCTTGAGAGATTCGTGATTCTGAAAGACTTTTCTGATGAGACTATTGGTGATATTAACGAATGTGATATCTTGATGTCATAAAACAGAATGTGTCCACATTTCCATGACCTACATAATTCAGTGAGACAATATATACCAACTGACCAGTACATGATGTTACAAAATTATGCATGGGTAAATGATCAATGTAGTTCAAATTTAATTCAAAAAATAAAGTTTAATGTAACAGAGTACAAAAAGGACATTGATACTAATTCACATTCCACATTGCAGCTAACCTTTAAGAAATCACCACTTGTGCGCTTGTTAAACTTTGTGGTAGAAGCAAAGAAAAATATCTACAATCGTGGAAAAATTATTTTTAAATATTTCTCCATTATCCAACTACATATATGCGGGAGGCAACAGATGGAATCCACAATCACATGTGGTAATCCTGCTGCGTGCTATTCAACCAGACATGAAAGAAATGTGGAAAACTGTGGTACAATTTCACTCTTCTTTCTTTTTTGTATTCTGAGGGAGATATAGAACATAGTAATTTTTCACAAAGATTTTGATACACACAACCCACAAAAAACAAAAGTCCTTTTGGCTTCTCAAATCATTTTAGTTCCTTTATTTGAAACAGGAATTAGAAATTAGAACTGTTGATCTAAATAGATGGCATATCTACACTGTTAGATTATTTTTAAGAATGTTGTATTTATTATTATTGTTATTTTTTACTTTAAGTTCTGGGATACATGTGCTGAATGTGCAGGTTTGTTACAAAGGTATACATGTGTCATGGTGTTCAACCCGTCATCTAGGTTTTAAGATCTGCGTGCATTAGGTGTTTGTCCTAATGCTCTCCCTCCTCTTATCCTCCAGCAACAGGTCCCAGTGTGTGATGTTCCCTTCCCTGTGTCCATGTGTTCTCATTGTTCAATTGACATGTATGAGAACATGCCGTGTTTGGTTTTCTGTTCCTGTGTTAGTATGCTGAGAATGATGGCTTCCAGCTTCATCCATGTCCCTGAAAAGAACATGATCTCATTCTTTTTATGGCTGCATAGTATTCCATGGTATATATATGCCACATTTCCTTTATACTGTCTATCATTGCTGGGCATTTGGGTTGGTTCCAAGTCTTTGCTATTGTAAATAGTGCTGCAATAAACATAGATATGTGTGTATCTTTATAGCAGAATGATTTATAATTCTTTGGGTATATACCCAGTAATGGGATTGCTGGGTCAAATGGTATTTCTGGTTCTAGTTCCCTGAGGAATTGCCACACTGTCTTCCACAGTGGTTGAACTAATTTACACTCCCACCAACAGTGTAAAGGCATTCCTATTTTTCCATAGCCTCGCCAGCATCTGTTGTTTCCTGATTTTTTAATCGTCAAGGAATGATGTTTTATTAAAGTCCATGTAAAAGTTTTGTTTTCTGAAAAATCTATTTTTAACAGCAGAATGAAAATTCTTCTTAATCAAAATCTTATTTTAAATGTGATTTCTTTTTTTTCCAGAGGGAGGATGTACCACAAATGAATAAATGTGTAGGTATCAATATAAATTGAATTTATTTGTTTCAAAGAACATTCAACAGTGAGAAAAAATGTTAACTGTCTCATCTTTATAAAATTTGTTTGAATGTAAAAAAACCCCACATGTTTAAGTCTTTTTTCCTAGGTACAAGAATTGCTAAATGCATGCACAATATCTATAAAGTTGCACATAGTGAATTTATGAGATCAGATGTAATTGAAACTAGACTAAATCATGCTAGCTACTGATTCGATAGTAAATCAAGCTAAGTAAAAATTTTTTCTCAGGAGAAAGCACTATATAATATCTTGAAAAGACAGTTAATCAAATAACACATCAATGAGGTTTTCAAGAAAATGTTGAATTCTTCACATAAGATAGATATAAAATCTCTCAGTGCTCTCATCTAATTTTTAAATTCACGTTGTGGCTTGTAATGGAACCCCTTTGCACTCAAATTCCAGGTTCCTGGATAAAAAGTAGAACCAGGAGACTACCATCTCAGGATGTGTGTTTCTAGGTAACAGACAGATACCATGACTGCTGTCTATGTATTGGTAGATATTTAGAAAAACAGTAAGTAGTTAATAGAGAGAAAGTAATTTTATTATAATTAAAAGGTAAAACTATTGATGGTGTTTGAGAATCGTGGGACAAAGTCTGGGGATAGTCCTGGTACATGAAAATATTGCTTAATAAAAAGGGGTCTAGGAAGCCCAAAGATAAGGTTGAGAAGAATTGGTATTAGTTATTGGTAATGTTATTGCATTTACCTTTAAATGCATTTATCGTTAAAGTTACTCATTTGGGGCCAAGCATGGTGGATCATGCCTGTAATTCCAGCACTTTGGGAGACCAAGGCAGGTGGATCACCTGATGTCAAGAGTTCTAGACTAGCCTGACCAACATGGTGAAACCCTGTCTCTACTAAAAATACAACATTAGCTGGGCGTGGTGGTGCATGCCTGTAATCCCAGCTACTCTGGAGGCTGAGGCCGGAGAATAGCTTGAACTCGGGAGGTGGAGATTGCAGTGAGCCATGATCATGCCATTGCACCCCAACCTGTGCAAAAAACAGTGAAACTTCATCTCAAACAAACAAAAAAAAAGTTGTTCATTTGTGTACTATGGACCTTTTAATAATTTTAATGCTTTCAACTCATGAACATAGTGTATCTTCCCACTGATTTGTGTCTGCTTCAATTTTTTTCAAATGTTTTATAGTTTTCAGCCTATAGTTTTCAGATCTTTTACCTCCTCAGTTAAATTTATTCCTGAAAATTTTATTCTTTTTAATGCTATTGTAAATGAGATTTTTTTTTTAAATTTCTTTTTCAGGTACTTTGAAGTTAGTTTCTAGAAACTTAATTGATGTTTGTGCCTTGATTTTTGTATTCTGCATCCTTACTGAATCTGTTTATCAGTTCCAACAGTTTTTTGGTGGGGTCTTTAAAGTTTTCTGTCTGTCTCTCTCTCTCTCTCTCTCTCTCTCTCTCTCTCTCTCTCTCTCTCTATATATATATATATATATATATATATATATGTCATCTACAAAAAGAGACAATTTTTTATTCCTTTCCAATCTGGATTTTTTATTTTTTTAGAGAGAGTCTCACTCTGTCACCTAGGTTGCAGTGCAGTGGCACAATCTGTGCTCACTGCAAGCTCCACCTCCCGGGTTCACACCATTCTCCGGCCTCAGCCTCCCAAGTAGCTGGGACTACAGGTGCCTGCCACCACGCCCAGGTAATTTTTTGTATTTTTAGTAGAGATGGGGTTTCATCATGTTATCCAGTATGGTCTCGATCTCCTGACTTCGTGATCCACCTGCCTCAGCCTCCCAAAGTGCTAGGATTACAGGTGTGAGCCACTGTGCCCAGCCCAATTTGGATGTTTTTAATTATTTTTATTGCCTAATTTTTCTGGCTAGGACTTCTAATACTATATTGAGTAGAAGTGGCAGGACTGGATGTCCATATGTTTTTTCCTGATCTTAGAGGAAAATATTTCAGCTTTTCATTGTTGAACATAATGTTAACTGTGGGCCTGTGATATATGACCTTTATGGTGTTGAGATATATACTTTCTATATCTAATGTGTTGAGATATTTTATTATAAAGGTTGTTGAATATTGTCAAGACTTTTTCTGCATCTATTGAGTTGTTCATGTGATTTTTGTTCTTTATTCTGTTAATGTGGTATATCACAGTAATTTATTTGCATAAGTTTAATTATTCATGAATCCTATGGATAAATCCCATGGTATGGTATATGATCTTTGTAATGTGCTCTTAAATTGGTTTGCTAGTGTTTTATTGAGGATTTTTGTATCTGTGCTCATGTGGGATATTGGTCAATAGTTTTCTTTTCTTGTAGTGTCCTTGTCTGGCTTTGGTATCTTGGTTGTTGGTCTCATAGAACAAATATGGAAGTGTTTGACTCAATTTTCAGACAGAGTTTGAGAAGAATTGGTATTATTCTTTAAATCTTTGGTAGTTTCACAAGTAAAACCATCAGATCCTAGGCTTCTCTTTGATGGGAAACTTTTCATTACTGATTCAATTTCCTTATTTATTATTTGCCTGTTTAGATTTGTCACAATTTATATCTTTTTATATTGTTTAGTTATTATCAAATTATTGTAACTTAGTTATTTTTAAAAGTTTTGTCTTTTGACTTTATACTTGAGATGTAAGCAATTTATATACCAGCATTACAGTATTAGGACATTCTAATTTTCACTGTTTGCTTATTTTACCATTGAGTGTTATGCTTTCATACAATTTTTGTATTACTCAAAGCAATCTACAGACTCAACTCAATCCCTATCAAAATTCCAGTGCCATTTTTTCGAAGAAATACAAAAACAAAGTTAAATGAATATGAAACAAAAAAAAAAGCCCTTCAAATAAATAGCTAAAGTATTATTGAGGAAAAAGAACAAAGCTGGAGGTATCATGTTTTATGATATCAGATTATATTACAAAGCCACCATAATCAAAACAGTATGGTACTGTTAAAAAACAGACATACAGAGCAGTTAAGCAGAATAGAAAGCCCAAAAATAAACCTATGTGTATATGACTAAGTGATCTTCAACAAAGGTGCTAACAATACACAATGGGGAAATGGTAGTCTGTTAAATAAAATACGTTTTAAAACCTGAATATACACGTGCAAAAGAAATGAAATTGAATCCTTATTTCAGAGCATAATTAAAAATCACTCACAATTGATTAAAAATTTAAACATAGGATCTGTAACCAAAAACTCTTATAAGAAAATAGGGGAAAAGCCCCTTGATACTGCTCTTGGCAAATTTTTTTATATCAATTGTTGCTAAAACACAGGCAACCAAAGTAAAAATAAACAGGTGGGATTACATTAAACTAAAACCTTTCTGTGCAGAAACAAAATGAAAAGGCAACCCGTGGAATAGTAGGAAATATTTGCAAACATATCTGACAAGGTGTTAATATCCAAAATAATAAGGAACTCCAACCAATCAATGGCAAATCATAATAATAACCTGACTAAAAAATTTGGCAAAGAACTTTTAATAGACAGTTTCCCAATTAAGACATACAAATAACCAATAGTTGTATGAAAATATATTTAAGATAACTAATCAAAAAGGAAAGACAAAAACCACAGTATTTCTAGTACCCATCTGTCAGGATAGCTACTATAAAAATGTCAAAATAAAATGTGTTGGCAAGAACATGAAAAAAAGAGAACCCTTATACATTGTTGATGGGGATGTAAATTGGTACAACCATTATTGAAAAAAGTATGGAGATTCCTCAAAAAGTTAAAAATAGAACTATCATATGATCCAGCAACTCCACTACTGGGTATATTACATATTGAAAGGAAATAAAATCACTAATCTTGAAGAGGTATCTGCATTCCCATGTTCATTGCATAATTACTCACAATAGCCAAGAGATGGAAATAACCTAGGTGTCAATCAATAGATGAATGGATAGACAAATAGAAAATGGATATTACTCAGCCTTAAAAGTTACAATTGAAAGTAAGAAATCTAAAATAAAAAAAGGAAATTTTGTCATTTGCAGCAACATAGATAAACATGGAGGACATATGCTAAGTAAAATAAGTCAGGGACAGCAAGACAAATACTGTGTGATCTTGCTTTCTGTGTAATGTTAAAACACTGAGCTCACAGAAACAGAGAGTAGAAGAGTGGGTATCAGGGCTCAGAGATTGGGAGAGATCAACATCTCCCCATCAAAGGTACAAATGTGCAGTTATAAGCTAAGTAAGTTCTAGAGACCTAATGTGTAGCTTAGTGACTATAGCTAATAATAATGTACTGCATACTTGAAATTTGCTAAGACAGTAGATCTTAAGTACATGGATATGTTCATTAGCTTGATTGTGGAAATCATTTTAGATTGTATATATTTATTAATAACTTGGGCATATACAACTTTCATCAATTATATCTCAATGAAAAATTTTAAAAATTTAAAAAGCGAACAAAACTCCAGTGGTGTTCCTCTTAAAAATATACCAAATTTAATCAAACTTAGTGTTTCCTATTTAATAATTTCATTGTGAAATGCATTTTTTTGTTTTATTTTATTTTACTTTAAATTTCTGGATACATGTGCAGAATGTACAGGTTTGTAACATAGGTAAGCATGTACCCTGGTGTTCTGCTATACCTATCAACCCGTCATCTAGGTTTTAAGCCCTGCATGCATTAGGTATTTGTCCTAATGCTCTCCCTCCTCTTGTCCCCCATTCCCTGACAGGCCCCAGTGTGTGATGTTCCCCTCCCTGTGTTCATGTGTTCTCATTGTTCAACTCCCATATATGAGTGAGAACATGAGGTGTTTGGTTTTCTGTTCCTGTGTTAGTATGCTGAGAATGATGGCTTCCAGCTACATCCATGTCCCTGAAAAGAACATGATCTCATTCTTTTTTATGGCTGCATGCTATTCCATGGTATATATGTGCCACCTTATCTTTATCCAGTTTATCATTGCTGGGCATTTGGGTTGGTTCCAAATCTTTCTATCGTAAATAGTGCTACAATAAGCATACATATGCATGTGTCTTTATAGCAGAATGATTTAAAATCCTTTGAGTATATACCCAGTAATGGGATTGCTGGGTCAAATGGTATTTCTAGTTCTAGATCCTTGAGGAATCACCACACTATCTTCAACAATAGTTGAACTAATTTACTCTCCCACCAACAGTGTAAAGGCATTCCTATTTCTCCACAGCCTCACCACTATCTATTGTCTCCTGACTTTTTAATCATTGCCATTCTGACTGGCGTGAGATGGTATCTCATTGTGGTTTTGATTTGCATTTCTCTAATGACCAGTGATGATGAGCTTTTTTTCATGTTTGTTGGCTGCATAAATGTTTTCTTTTGAGAAGAGTCTGTTGATATCCTTTGCCCACTTTTTATGGGTTGTTTTTTTCTTGTAAATGTGTTTAAGTTCCTTGTAGATTCTGGATATTAGCCATTTGTCAGATGGATAGATTGCATAAATTTCCTCCCATTCTATAGGTTGCCTGTTCACTCTGATGATAGCTTCTTTTGCTGTGCAGAAGCTTTTTAGTTTAATTAGATCCCATTTGTCAATTTTGGCTTTTGTTGCCATTGCTTTTGGTGTTTTTGTCGTGAAGTCTTTGCCCATGCCTATGTCCTGAGCGGTATTGCCTGTGTTTTATTCTAGGGTTTTTATGGCTTTGGGTTTTACATTTACATCTTTCATGTATCTTGAGTTAATTTTTGTATAAGGTGTAAGGAAGGGGTCCAGTTTCTGTTTTCTGAATATGGTTAGCCAGTTTTCCCAGCACCATTTATTAAATGGGGAATCCTTTCCCTGTTACTTGTTTTTGTCAACTTTGTCAAAGATCAGATGTATTTGAATAGATATTTAATTTATAAAGTTCGAATATGGATAATTTAAATGGTGTGTAGAAGAATAATTTCTTGTCATCTATGTGTTTCGATAGAGAGTGTACCTCTCTCTCAGTCAGCGCATATGGGGAACACTTTAATTGTTTTTGTAAAATTACAAGTGCAAATTAAATTTTAAAGAAATTAAAACATAAAAATTATTAGACTTAATTCTAGAATTCTTATGAATAAATATCAAATATAAGTATATGCTCTCAGTTTCTCTATTAATACAATGGTAGCATAATATACATATTATTCTTCACCTTGATTGGTTTTTCAAACATATCTTGGAGATTGTTCCCCACAGTAAGTGGAGAACTTTCTCACTCTTATGTTGCATTGTATCCCACTTATGGTTTACATATGTCCTCTCTTTATGGAAACCGGACTGTTTCTTAGCTTTAACTGTTACAAATTAAGTCATCACAAATTACCATATGCACATGTCACTTTACTTCTATGCAGCCGAATTTCTGGGACAGACTCCTAGACATGGGGTTGCCGCATCAAAGTGTGTATGCAAGTGTAATTTTGTGGGTTTACTTTAAAATCTTGTTTTCCTCCTCACTATCTTAGGGAAAGTTTTGCTGTTCATTTCAGTGGTATACATTTGAGAGAGCAATTGCAAACCTCCCCGGGGTGCTCCCCTTTGTGTGCTTGCTCTCACTGTAGCTCCCCCTTACCTCCTTTGGCAACCTGACTCTATAATACCTACTGAAAGAAAAAGCACTGGCAGAATGTAGGAGAAAAAGTAGATAGGTAGCTCCTAATATAAGAAATTATTCACACGAAGAGGATAATATGGAAGAAAGTCTTGTAGGGATAGAAAATAAGAGTTGGCACTTCGGTGAAACAGAACATTTGATCTTGAAGGAGCATATAAGAATGTTCTAACCCATCGTTCCTCTACAAGGAAAACTAGGGAATGGAGGACATGAGCTTTTGTTTCTCAATCTGTCTAAATTTCTGTGTAAAATCTGACAAAAATCAAGAAAATTTTCTTCGATTTCTGAAATTTTTTGTTCTACTTTGCTTTCTGACAATTGAACAATTCCATGGTTTCATAGCACCATTTAAAACATTATTTCAGTATTTCAAAATTAAAAAATAAAACTCATATAAATTTTTTCTACAGTGATTCTCAAGGACCTGAGTCCATATTTTATAATCCTAGTCTTTCCTTAGTCAACTTCTTAGTAAAAGCTGTGCATTTAGTAAGAGGGAAAGCAAAGAAGCCCTCTAGTCAAAGATACTGATATACCTAACTGAGGAACAAGATCACCCCTTCCTCCAACCCATCCCACAATCACTTGCAATTTTTGCTTTAAGCAGATCTTGTTTAATTTTTAAAAACCAAATAGCCTTAAAAAGCATAAAGTTTCATCCTTTAAGGCAATAATTTTTAAGGACCACAACATGACCCATTATAAGCAGCCAGTACAAGGGGCTTAAGGTCTGCATGTGCCTGGCACTTTTAAGGAACAGGAAGTTGGTCCACGTGCCTGGATCTAACAGAATGATAGTGAATTTGTAAGAAGTGAGGCTAGGAGGTCAAAGGAGTGACTCAGTGTTGCACTGTGTCTAGTGGCTATCCTTTGGAAAGAAATAGCAAATTTAAAAAACAATATTGAGGGTTTTCTGAGGACAGAGTAATAATAAGCATATATCTTCAAAGCATCACTGTGGCTGCTGAACTGAAATCGGGCTTTTATTGGAAGCACTTGTTTTAAGCACGATGCTCACAGATTATTCTGCATCAAGAGAATCTCTGTAGACCTTTTTAACCATTGATGCATTTATTTATTTATCAAATATTTATTATTTTTCCAGCATTGTTTTAAGCATTGGTAATACACCCAGGAACCAGAGACTCCCATCTCCTAATGGAAGAGTCAGAGATATGGATAATATCAGTAGAGACTGCTAAAAGTTGCAAAAATTATATATTGGTTTTATTTTAAGAAAACAGATATGAGTGGAATAGAAATTTCATTGTGTATGTAGAATACTCTTCAAAGCTTTCCAGTCTGCTGATTTGAATGGTTTTGTTTTGCAAATTTATTCTATAAATTTTAACATTTTAAAAAAATTTTGTAAATAGGGCTCTTATTTATATCAAAGTGATCATAAAAATGTGCGTGTATGTGTATATATATATTTATATATATTCATATATATATATATACACTTGCTATGTGTATATATATTTATATATATTCATATATATATACACATATACACAAACACATACATATGTATATACATATGTACATATTTGTAGATATATTTGCCTGAGATGTGATATTCTGTGAGAAAATGAAGTAAATCATTTCAGGAATATGTGTCATCTCTAAAACAAACTTTTCTTTAGTCACCAGAAAAACGTAAGATTTCAAACAGATATATCAACTGTAATTGGATCCTTGCCAAGATGTAACTGGTGTTGCTGAAAAAAATTAACATTGTATTTTTATTCACTTGACTCATAATAGAAGAGTGCTTAGGGTTAACATTTTGATAGAATTTTCTTGGCTTTTGTTTTATTTCCTATATCCATAACACTTAAAATAATGAAATATAATTGGGTGACATTTTCTTTACATGTAAGGTTTACATTGATTCTTTTTAAAAAGAGCACAGTGTCTGAGGGAGTAAAGAGGTCATTTTTCTAGGAGCAGAGCAAGGCAATTGGTTGATTTGTCCTTTCCCTAGGCATTTCAACAGTGGAAAGAAAACTATTGTTATGAGTGTTATAAGGCAAAATTATTATACACTTAGGAATTAAAAACTAAACGGTCTCATAATCCCTAGTGTTGGTGTGACCAGTGCTGATGGAGAATTTGGGTTATAATCTCACTGCAGGTGTTCACTAGCTTTATATATTGATACGCAATTTGACTTCTTGAGGTCAAGTTTTCTCATCTCTCTAATGAAAATCCTGGACTTCTTGATGTCTAAGGTCTCCTACAGGCCACATCTAAAATTTTAATCATTTCCTCTTCTATTATCTTTTATTTTTATTTATTTATTTATTTATTTATTTATTTATTTATTTATTTATTTATTTTGAGACAGAGTCTCGCTCTGTCGCCCAGACTGGAGTGCAGTGGCCGGATCTCAGCTCACTGCAAGCTCCGCCTCCCGGGTTCCCGCCATTCTCCTGCCTCAGCCTCCCAAGTAGCTGGGACTACAGGCACCCACCACTGCGCCCGGCTAATATTTTGTATTTTTAGTAGAGACGGGGTTTCACCGTGATCTCTATCTCCTGACCTTGTGATCCACCCGCCTCGGCCTCCCAAAGTGCTGGGATTACAGGCGTGAGCCACCGCGCCCGGCCTCCTCTTCTATTATCTTAAAGAACATAACCTTTCTATAATGTTTCGAAGTAATTTGTGCCAATAGTTGAAGTCATATGGCAATTTCAATCCAGCAAATATTTCTTAATCTTGGAATTTTGCATAAATAATGCGAAAGTGAGTAAAACACAGACCTTGCTTTATTCAAGTCTAATATGTCAGACCAGTTAAGCAATATGTGCTTACATGTAAATTTATAAATTTATTCTATACACTTTAACATTTTTTAAAAATTTTGTAAATAGGGCTCTTACATCAAAATGATCATAAAAATGTAGCAATGTGTACATAACATTTTTGGGGAAGTTAAATTCAGTTTCATAAAGCACTTCCTCTGGGTGGCCTTTTGTGATTGTTTCATTAGTCTTGGGACTTGCTATATTGTGATACTACTACTAATAATAATTACTGAATACTGGGACCATTCTCAGCATTTTACATCTAATTCATTTAATTCTCAAAACAGTTATGATATTTTGCTCTTGTTGTCATTAATATAAATAAAAAAGTGAGGTTCAGAGAATGTAAGCATTTTCACAAATTCACAGAACTGTCAGTCAGTATTTAAATTTTAGTGGCCTGATTCTCAAGCATTTGTCTCCAAAATACATTTTACTGTGATCTTCAAAAATATATGCACTTTTTAGCTTCATAATTCAAGGAGACAATGATATAGCTGGATTAGAGTAATTATTTTTTGCATGACTATTGCCCAAGTGGTCAGGCACAGTGACTCACGCCTGTAATTCCAACACTTTGGAACGCTGAGGCGGGCAGATCACTTGAGGTCAGGAGTTTGAAATCAGACTGGGAAACATCGCAAAACACCATCTCGAAAAAAATACAAAAATGAACCAGCCATGGTGGCACACACCTATAATCCCAGCTAGTCAGAAGGCTGAGGCATGAGAGTCACTTTAACCTGGGTGGGGGAGATTGCAGTGAGCCGAGATTGCGCCTTTACCCTCCAGCCTAGGCTTGAGAGCGAGACTGTCTCAAAAAACAAAACAAAACAAGACTATTTCCTAAGAGTTAGAAGTTCAAGAATCCTATTTGTAAAACTGTAAGGACATGAACATGTAGGATGCAGTATAGAATACATTTTACCTTTATGAAGATCATCAATTATAATTTTGCTACTCAAATTCCAGAGTAATTTTGATTCAGTGTTTACCATTTACATATTTTTTAATGAAAATAAATCCTTTTTGGACAGGAGACCCAATATCCTATTTTAGAGTGCTTTATTTCTTGGGTAATTCATTTTTACTGTGCTGTTATTTCAAACGGAGGATGAGTTATTGAACATGTTGGATGTTTTGTTTTCCTGAGACTTGGAAGTTAATTACAATGCAAACAAAATGTCTATTTACTTATCTCTGTCCCCTCTGCCTCCCCGCACTCAATGGAGGCATTCTCTTCCTTAGGGTGGTCCTTTAAAAGTAGCGTGAAAAAAGACTTTTGAGAATTTTCTTTCAATCTATAAGAAAGAACTTGTGCAATCTGATAAAAACAAAGAAATATTAATTTTTGTTTCTATGGGTAACAGAAAATGCATTGATTTGATAATTTATAAGAGCCTCCAAATGGAGGCCATGGATTGAGTAGATTAGCTTTGCTATTTGGGTATTTTATCTATTCTTCTCTAGGCCAGAAATCCCTCCACACGCAATTTATAAAGTATTAGATCTGCCTGTGAATACTTCATAATAGATTATGTGATAATCCACTTTGCTCAACAATATGTTCCTCTTATTTACAAGTCTCTGATTCCCTTCCCTCTGTAGACATGGGAGTGTTCCTCCAAAACATGGAAGTCTTTGACTCAAATTCTTTTTCCTTTATTTGATGAATTTCAGGCTTTATCTGTTCCCAGCATACATACACTTATTTTTGTTTTTCTCCCTCCAACCTTAGTTTTCTTCTGTTTATTCTGTCATACTTAGCACATTCCCTATGTGTAAATATGCTTAGAAGTATTGTGGCTTGAATTCATTTTTTAAATTTTGAGACATTTATTTAGCAAGTATACACTTACAATGGAAGAGGAGAAAAAAATGACATTTGAATTAATTTTGTTACCTGAAGACAGGATGGGCTACAGTGCAAAACAAATATACAGGGCGCTTGTTCTAAAATTATTAGAAATTTCAAGACAATGATAGCAGAATATTCAACTAAGCACAGGGATCTTCTGAACACAGAATATCTTGTGATTGCACAGGTCAAATATACATAAAGCCAGTTCTGCCTGAGTATTCCTGGGTGGAAGTCAGGGGGAAAAAATGCTTTAAAGACGTTTTGTCCTTAGATGTGTGTTTTTCTTTTCTTTTTTCCTGTCACTTTCCTTCTCTGCCTCTTTCCTCCCTATCCTCCCTTCCTCCTCTTCTCTGCCTTCTCCTCCTCCTCCTCCTCCTCCTCTCTCTGTCTCCTTTCATAAAACAATGATACCTAGCAAGTGCTTTAGAGTTCTCTGATGACAGATTCTGGTTAAAGAGGAAACAAATTAATCATCATGGTCATATAATAGTAAATGTCATAAAGGCCAACTTCTAAAATCCCTAATTTTAGGTATTTTTGAAAGATTATAAGTTTGATAAGTTTTAAATCAAAATGGTTTAGATAATCTAAAAGTTCATAGATCCAGTATTCCTCATAAACATAAAAGAATCTCACATACAAAAAATAAATCTATCTAATGAAATAACATTCCGGCTGACTTAAGAGAAACTTCAATTTCTCTAGTGTTTTCCAATATCAAACTAGGTCAGATTCCCTGTCTACCATAAATTACGCTTGGCATAGAGATTTCAGGAACTGATACTACAGTTCTAGGTTAAGTTTTAATTTTAAAATAACTTGCTTTAAATAAAGTGTGAAGATAAACTTCTAATTGTTTTGACCCAAGTTTGTAGCCTGGATTGAAACATGAGCATTACCTGTAATTTTTCAGAAATGTGCGTTCTCAGACTCACTCCAGATCTACTGAATCAGAAACTCTGGCAGTAGGGCTCAGCAGTGAGAGTGTTAACGTACACATTAGGTTACTTTAACAGACTCTAAAGTTTTAGAATATGGCATTAATCTATACTACCTCTATTATAAGACCTTTAAATAAAGATCATTATCTGTTCATGGAATAGTAAAACTATCATATGAATCACTTAACCTTTCACATGTCATAAATGATGGGGACTTTTAAAATTGAAAGGTAAATAGTAGACATTGCATGAATACAATTGTAATTTAATATATGTTATATTAATAATGATAGTTGACAAAATCAGTTATATCCACAAATGACTATTTTTCTGTAAGGAATTAGAAAACAAATAGTCTTATTAGTAGCCTAAATAATTTTATATTTTTTGTGTAGTCTTCTTGAGAGAAAACACTGCTCTTTACTTAGGAAATTGCTCTACCACCTCAGAATTCTCTCTTGCAAATATGTCTGCCCTTTCTATTTTTTTCTTTGTGTTTGCCTGCAAGTATTTTTTTTTTTAACTTTGCAAGAAAATACTACTACAGGTTGTTTGCCTGAAGTAGAATCTAAATTACAATAAAAGTTTATTCCGAAAATAGAAGACAATGTTCTGTGAAGCTTGCAGCCAATGAATAGGTTATTAGAGAAGCATTTTCCACTGAGGTTTGGAAATGAAACATAGTACATTTTCATTAATCTAGTGAGTATAATATTAAGTATTTAATCTTACTTGTCAATGAGACTATCATTTTACATACATAGGTAAATAAATCAAGCAACGTATATGTCAGAGTTAAACTGAATTGGCCCTTTTGAATTCAGAGGTGACAGTTTAGCTTACAAAGACAATATTAGGAAAACCTTCCTTTGAAGAGCTGAGGAACATGTATATATTCACATATATAAATATATATGGTTATATATATATATATAATTTCAGTAGTTTTTTTTAGTGTCTGGATTTTTAAATCTTTATCTGAAAACTAATGCATCTGGAAGAGAATACTTTTTATCCCTTAGAAAATAATTCAAACATCTGTAGCTAATTGAAAATCAGGGCTATGGGTATAGATGCAAAATAGTTAGGATGTCATTACCTTTTCTTCATGGATGAATTAGAATTTTGAAAAGATCACGATAGATGCATAGATAATACTTAAAATTGAGGAACCATGAAGCAGGGCTTTATTCTAAGTCTTCAGATAATGTAATAAGAGTTTCTATAATCTTGAGACTTAAGCAGATAGAAATAATTTTCATGAACTTAATTCATTTTTAATAGCTGTACAACAGTGCCATATATGTTCCACTATTTTTCCGTACATATTTGTGTTTCAAATATAATAGGTTTGTGTTTCAAAATATTTTCTTTTCTGCAAATAATAGTTATTATTAATTAACTACATGATTTCAATACTTGCATTCTCAGTTCTTACAGTATGAACAGAAACCACTAATTAAAATGGCAGGGAAAATTTTGAGGTCTATGTGCAAATTATGTCCGTGAATAACAGTGATTGCCAAGGACACATATTGATGGAAAGATGTCAAGCAAAATAAAAGAGCTGAGATATATTCTTTGTTGAAAGAGAAAAGGTGTAGTAATCTTTGATATTTAAAATACTGCCTTAGATGGTAACATGTACATATAATTCAACTTCAGCCAAAAAATATTAAATGTGTTACACTGATCTATACTAGTATAAATTAAATTGTGTGGCCTACAAACAAATCTTACCATTTCTCTGCTTTCAACAATTTGCATCTTTCCATTTCACTATTATTATAATGTTATTTTTATTTATTGTTTTGATATACCTTATTAACATAATCTGATGAAATACTTGCATGTAATATTTATTTCAATATTCAGATACTAAAATAATGAAATACCTCAATTTCCATACTACTTTCCAGTTATAAATATAGATTTTGTATAACCATGTCTGAATATATATTTCATGTGTACATAAAATACATATTCAATTATGGCGCAG
The DNA here is from genome assembly GCF_037993035.2 of Macaca fascicularis. Lineage (NCBI taxonomy): Eukaryota > Metazoa > Chordata > Mammalia > Primates > Cercopithecidae > Macaca > Macaca fascicularis. The sequence continues at coordinate 13,785,826 of NC_088380.1, read as the reverse complement.
AAGAAATTCAATTTGTGTGTTATCTGTACATGGAAACTGAAATGCAAAATTGAAGCTGTTGTCTACATAATATAATATTTGCCATAACTTTGCTAAAACTATACAGACATTTGACTTCAAAGGAAAAATGTATGTATATGCCTTAAATTTTCCTAATATTATCATTAGTTGGGAAAATGCTACATATTTGGAATGTACTGTTATATATAATCTACTTCCAGTTAATCAATATTCTGAAATCTGTGGTATTTTAAAATATTCTGTGTTATAATAAAATATAACAAATGAACCATAATGCATGCATATGTTCTTGCTCTGAAAACGCTAAGTAACATTTATCAAGTAATTTAGCTATGGTTCAAAATTTAATTTAATATATATTTACAGAAAAGTAGATGACAGTCTGTAAGTAAATTAGTCCATTCTCACACTACTAATAAAGACATACCTGAGACTGGGTAATTTATAAAGGAGAGGGGTTTAACTGACTCACAGTTCTGCATGACTGAGGAGCCCACAGCAAACTTACAATTATGGCAGAAGAGGAAGCAAACACATCTTTCTTCATATAGTGGCAGCAAGGAGAAGTGTAGAAAGAAGTGGGGGAAAGCTCCTTATAAAACCATCGGATCTTGTGAGAACTCACTCACTGTCATGAGAACAGCATGGAGGTAACCACCCCCATGATTCAATTATCTCCCACGGGGCCTCTCCCACAACACGTGAGGCTTATGGGAACTACAACTCAAGATGAGATTTGGGTGGAGACACAGCCAAAACATATCAAAAGTTATTTAAGTAGCTAGAAACATCATTTCTCATTATTATTGAAAAATTAGATTAGAAAAAATTCAATTCTATTCCATTTTGAGATGTGAATTCTTTGTGACCTCTCTAAGTTATAAAGAAAAGAAATTGGTCCTAAGAAGCTGCTGACTTAATTATTCGGGTGACTCAACCTCTTAAATACATTTCAAAATACATTGATAATTGAGGCCAGAAAATTTATCAGGGCCTCTATGATTGCCTCATTTTCACTTCACTTTAATAACGTCTGTAGTTTACTCACTTCCTTATATTCTCCTGTGCTTCGTATTAACTAAAGGATATCAAACAAAATAAACCACTGGCTAAAGAAAAAGGCCTGAGCTCCATTTTTATAGGAATAATGACTTTAAAAAAATACTGTACTGAAAGAATCCCCCAAGGCTCATCATGTCTTCCTTGTTATCATGGTGCTGAGGGTCAGGTTGATGCCCTTTTTCATTATTTTATGGAATATTTGTAAGCCTGTGAGTAAAGAGAGGTTTGCCCTGTGGCTCATCAGGGAATAACTTCAAGTGGAAAACCTTAAGGTCAGCAAGAGGTGCTGCCTTACCTCTTGGTTGGGGCACCCTTTTCCTCTTCTTTGACATAAAGCTTTGTCTTTATAAACAAATACCACAACATATATATCCCTATTATAAAAGCCTTAGTTAGATTAATTGGTTACATTCTTTTTTTAATCCTGTCCTGCTGCTGCCTAAACTTTCAGCATCAGCATGATCCAATGAGGATCATACTCAAATGATTATATTGGAATTATTTAGATTAAAATATCTGAATACCTCAGTGACGTCTCTCAAAACTGAAACACGCACGCGCGCACACACACACACACACACACACACACACACACAAAATCCCCTGATTACCTTTGAGCATTGTATTCTAATTTATCTTAATCTAGGTTCCTAGAACCTTGCCTGAACTTATATCCATAATCAGCACCAAATAAAATGACAAGCCATTACATAATTTTTTCATGGTAATTATTAACAGCAGGAATAGCTACAGGGTATCTCTTAATCAGCTCAGGCAGCCACAACACAATCACGTACACTAGGTGGCTTCAGCAACAGCAATTACAAAGTGAGTCCAAACAGAAAGAAACATAGCCTACAACGCTCATCTCTCAACACTTCAGTGCTATTTGAAGAGCTGGGTGGTAGGGGCCTTAGAGATCATCATCATATTATAACTTCGCAGTTGCTGTTATTGCACTACCATTAAGGTGATCAGTGAGGGTTATGTTGATGATGATTCAATAATGTTCAGGCTTGGTCCTGGTGATTGTCATCTAAATTGAAATCACAATCTCATTTCTTAAAAGAAATGCTAAACATAGGTTAATGTGTTTTACTCATTAACCATTCTCACCCCAGAGTTATGGCAAGGCTTCTGAGCAAACCAATCATGAAAATAATTGTACTTCACAGTTTCGTACAGGATTAAGGTCAATTGGCTGATTTGGGGAAAGAAAAAGTAAGTTTTTCACTTTTTTTTTTTTTTAAATACTTGAAGTTCTGGGATACATGTCCAGAACGTGCAGGTTTGTTACGTAGGTATACACGTGCCATGGTGGTTTGCTGCACCCATCAATTCGTCATCTACATTAGGTAGCTCACCTAAAGCTATCCCTCCCATAACCCCCAAACCGGACAGGCCCCAATGTGTAATGTTCCCCTTCCTGTGCACATGTTTTCATTGTTCAGCTCCCACTTATGATTGAGAGCATGCGGTGTTTGGTTTTCTGTTCCTGTGTTAGTTTGCTGACAATGATGGTTTTCAGTTTCATCCATGTGCCTACAAAGGATATGAACTCATTTTTTTATGGCTGCATAGTATTCCATGGTGTATATGTGCCACATTTTCTTTATCCTGTCCACCATTGATGGACATTGGGTTGGTTCCAAGTCTTTGCTATTGTGAACAGTGCTGCAATAAACATATGTGTGCATGTGTCTTTAGAGTAGAATGATTTATAAATCTTTGGGTATAGACCAAGTAATGGGATGGCGGGGTCAAATGGTGTTTCTGGTTCTAGATCCTTGAGGAACCGCCACACTGTCTTCCACAATGGTTGAACTAATTTACATTCCCACCAACAGTGTAAAAGCATTCCTGTTTCTCCACATCCTCTCCAGCACAGATGCTGGAGATGGTTTTCACTTTTAAGAACAGTGACATGATTACATGTAGAGACGTGAAGCCTCTGGTAGAAAACTGTGTTTGTTTTATGTGTGTGTATATACATATATATATTAAAAATATATATATATATATTTATGTGTGTGTATATATATATATTTAAAAATATATATTTTATATATATATTTTATGTGTGTGTATATATATTAAAAAAACTAAATAAATAAAGCCTACATTGAAAGAGTTAGACTATTTTTCCCCCAGCAAATAGTGAAAACATAATTCAGATAGAAAAATATGTATTCTAAGGTTAGATGATGGTTTTCATTTTAAAACAAAATTTACAAAGAACCAGTAGCATTGAACGTACTGTGTATATGATGTCTTCCTCCTCCCAGGGCCCCTTCTCATGTGCAGAGGTAGCATCAATGGAGGTAGACATGAGCCACTCCTTGGTTCACTAGGTAACTGCATGAAGTCAGGCAAGTTACTTTAACTTTTTAAGCTTGAATTTCCTGTTTTGTAACTTAGGATACTATCTATGCATCCTGAGAGGTGTTCCGAACATCATGGGATATGAAAATACAAAACTATTTTTATAGAAATATATGAAATAAATGATGTCTATTGCTATTATTCACTTCATACAATGCCTTTGAATTTCTCAGTTCCCTATTTAAGGTCTTCATTAATTAATCAGCCAACAAATATTTATTTTACATAACCTATGTATCTAGAACTGGCTCCATTGACTTCGATTTTCAGTCTTACATCCAATTATCCTGGTTCCCATAATCAGGACATTTACTGTATTTAAGTCTTTAAAAATTGAAAGAAAATACTCTTTCTATAAATGCTGTGTTATTTTTATATGAAACGAGTCATCTTCTGTCTTCACCTTAAATGCTGCCTGTGTAATACTCTTTGACTTCTTCCCCATGATGGTCTCTTCTTGATATGCGTTATATATCTTACATCTTTGTTAGTACATTTTATGCTGGTTGTTAATTCATAGTGCACATAAAAATCAGCTAGAGAGTTTCTTTTTTTTTTTTTTTTTTTGAGACGGAGTCTCGCTCTGTCTCCCAGGCTGGAGTGCAGTGGCCGGATCTCAGCTCACTGCAAGCTCCGCCTCCCGGGTCCACGCCATTCTCCTGCCTCAGCCTCCCGAGTAGCTGGGACTACAGGCGCCCGCCACCTCACCCGGCTAGTTTTTTTTTTTGTATTTTTTAGTAGAGACGGGGTTTCACTGTGTTAGCCAGGATGGTCTCGATCTCCTGACCTCATGATCCACCCGTCTCGGCCTCCCAAAGTGCTGGGATTACAGGCTTGAGCCACCGCGCCCGGCCGAGAGTTTCTTTACAATGCAAACTATATATATCCATCCTCAGGGACTATATGATTAAGAGGGGTGCGGGGGCAGTCCAAAATATGATGTCCTTAGTAAGCTGAACAGGTGATCCCATGGAGGTGATCTGAAGGCTAGACTTTGAAAAGTGTTACTATGCTGTGTTTCCTTGGTATTTAAATCATTTTACCATCTATACATTCCCAAGGAAAAAATATAACTTCCTCTTAGAAGAGGACCCATATGACAATCTTGCCATACTCAAAATGTATCGAAGAGCTCTAAATAGTATTCTGTTATTAGATGAATTTTGCAGCTCTTTAAAAAACCTAAAGTTCTTTGTATCACAGAAAAACGCGTATATCTTAATCAAAATAATGTAAATAGTGGTTATAGAAATGTAGCGTAGTCTATTTCATTTCTACATATTTATTAGGGTAAGCTCAGAGAGCTTTTACTCAGGAAGAAGACAAAGCAAGAGCAGGCCCATCACATGGAGAAAGCAAAAGAGAGAGGAAGGGAGAGAGAGAGAAAGAGAGAGTAGTGTGGGCAGGTGCCAATGACCTAGTGACTTTAAATTACTAGATCTTATGAGAATTAACCATTATGAAGATAGTACCAAGTCATGAGGATCTGCCCCTGTAATCCAAACACCTCCCACCAGACCGCACATCCAGCATGAGAAATTACAATTCAACATGAGATTTGGATGGGCATAAATATCCTAACTATATCATTTGCTCTCTAGCCCCTCCCAAATCTCATTTCCTTCTCACACTGCAAAATACAATCATACCTTCCCAATAGTCCCTCAAAGACTTAACTCATTCCAACATTAACTCAAAAGTCCAAAATCCAAAGACTCATCTGAGACATAGCAAGTGCCTTCCACCTATGGGCCGGTAAAATCAAAGGCAAGTTATTTACTTCCAAGATACAATGAGGGTATAGGTGTTGGGTAAGCATTCCATTTCCAAAAGGGAGAAATCCATTGAAATAAAGGGGCTACAGGCCCTATGCAATTTTGAATTTTGAAACCCAGAATAGCAGACATTAAATCTTAAAGCTTCAAAATAATCTCATTTGACTCCATGTCCCACATCCAGGGTATACTAGTGCAAGGGACGGGCTCCCAAGGCCTTGGGCAGAGTTTTAGTGTGTTTTGGGAAAATACAGTCTACAAATGGTTTAAAAGGACATGAGCAGTATTTCTATGATCACACATTTAGTGTTGCAATTGCACTATCTAATGTAGATTAAGAATTTATAGTCAAGTTTATCCATTAGCTCTACAACTTGCCTTGCACATAAATTTGCATAAACTAGAATAGCAATATTACTATATAAATAGTTTCACACAGCTCATTATACATTTCAGATAGCTGTAGAACAATGGAGAAAGTAAATAATTAAATTGACATAACAATATAATGTATGTAATGGCCTTATGTATTGAATAAGTTGGCTCTTTACAATTTTCCACACTCCTCATTGAGTTTGTCCAGATGAGGTGTACTTATGCCATTGTTGCAGATTCACCTAACATACAATATAAATGTTGTGCTGCCTGTAGATGCCCAACACTTATGCTGTTATACTCAAAAAAGGCCTTAACCAAGGGTCATAGGCAAATTGTGAAAAGATTAACATAGCAGGTGACAGAGAAGGCTTGAGGACCAGCAAAATGTCAGTGATGACTAGCTTAGAGTATGCATTCCCTGAGCACACAAGTTCTGATTTCCTTAGATGACTTTAAGATGACCTCTGTTACATCATTTGTGTCTCATAAGACAGAGTTCAGATCTACAGGGGAGGCCTGGCAATCTTAAGTGAACTGTTAGTTTGTTCTACAGTTTAACTATTGGAAGTATAGTGAATATCCTGTGCTTGAGACTTTACACTAAATTTGGCCCAAAGTTATATCTTTAGGAAGAAAGAATGAGATTTACTTTATGAACGATTTCAGCAAATTTTATTCTCCATTGCCTTATATCTTTACACATAGTTTTTCTGTCTCAGAAAATATTTTTATATAAAATGATTGAGGTATAATGTACAATATTTACAGAATCTTTCAGTATTGGGCACTTTTTATAATTTAATATATTGTCCAAGGCAGTGTGATCAGAAAGGTATCACTTTGACTGCTTGTTCAGAGAAATGCAATTTGTAAACTCCCATCCTATTGAAGTCCTACCATCTTGATCTTCAAAAACAAAAACAGAATGACCTAGTGACTTTTTCCATTGGAAAGGGAATGACAAAGAGTTGACAGCTAAAAGCCTTTTTCTTTGGCCTGTAACAAAGTTGTTTTGATTACGATATTGCAGCTACTATTCCCCAGACTTCATGAAACCATTCAAACAACACTTAGAATGGGAGTCCCTAATCAGGTGGTAGGCGGTACCAGTGACCATCGGGGAGTATAAAGAGACAAGGATAATCTTGGGAGCAGAATTACAATTGTCTTGTCATGATCATCATGTTTTAAGCCATAGTTGCCATATATTAAACTGTGCAATAGCCTAGACTCCTCTTATTAGGCTTTTGGTAAAAAAATAAAAAAACAAAAAATATGTTTCCCCAAAGTTTTTGGTTGAAAGTCTTTCTTAAATCAGTCAGTTGCTTTTCCTGGTATGGTAGTTAATTCTGCTAAAAGTAATTGCTAAATCTTTATTTGATGACTTGGGTTTTACACTGTCTTTTATTGTATAAGACTATAGTTGTAAAAATGGAAAGGGAGTAGGCCAGACAGGTACTGTCCCCAAGGTATATTGTGAAATTGTATATAGAAACAAATCTTTGATCCTTGATTTCTTATGAATTGTCTTTTGCTCCTTAAATGAAGTGTAAAAATAAATGTTGCTTAGAAGCTTTATTCCAGAAACTTTGCTTTTAAGATATTTAATTGAAAGAAATTTCAATAATATCACTAACTATAAGATTAATATGGCAAATTTTGTTTTTGATTGACTTTACTAGTATAAAGTTATTTTCTGTAATTGTATTTCCCTTTGCTTATAAAATTGTAACTTCAAAAATTGAAGTTAATGAATTTATGCTCCTGTATTCCTATTTTGCAAATCTATAACTACTGAAACTTCCTGAAATTTTGAGAGTTTCACTATAAAGGCAGTAGAATTCCCAGATCTACCTTGCACCATGCCTACTAAGAAAGCAGCGGATCTGTGATTTAGAAATGTAAACATTAGCAACTATTACTCCGTTTATCAAAATTAAAAAAAAAATTTAAATGTTGTATAATAATTAAATTATCAGGCTAACAAACACAACTTGAGGCATAGATTTTTAAAAATGCCCAAATTTATCAGTGCATATTTTTAAGTTAATAAGAAAACATAACTATTTTAAAGAAATACATTCCACAGAGGGAAATAAACTCATCAATATAAATGTCTATTCTCTGAAAAAAAAATTGTCATTAACTTTGTTTAAAGCTTATTAATATTTCAGCCATAGAAAAATAATACTTTTTGTTTGGTTTTATTCTTACATTTTCCCAAACTTCAATGTGGCCTTATTATTTTTTTTTTTCATTTCTCAAGCAAAAAAAGAAAAAAACAAGATATTAAATGCAGAAGGTTGTATTTAAATGCAAATATTGGAATTTATTATAACAGAAGGGAATAATTTGTAATGGTATCCTATGAATGGGGCCATTAAAACTGAAGAAGTGCTGGTTCTATTATTTATGAACTCATCTTAATACATTACAACAAATGGGAATATTCAGGTAGTTCATTAAATTGATTTCATATATTTCCATTTATGGTCAAAGTATAGGCAAAATGCCTTTATAAAAATAACATCAGCCTTCAAGTTTATATTTAAAGAGTACAATTAAAGGCTTAAAACATTGAAAATAAAAATATAAAAAATGTGCGTGATTTTGCAATTCTGGAAGCCAATATTTAATTTTAAGATCTTTCCAAAAAATGGGCTGTAAATGTTATTCTATCATATTCCTAGAGAATTCTGCTGAGCCTCCATTGGTGCTTTCTTTGCTTTGAGGACTAATACTGTTTTCTTGATGAGTAAACACTGAAGTTAATTGAATCTACTCTCATGTATTCATATTTCTCAAATCTATAACTACTTGAATTCCCTGGAATTTTTAAAGTTTTATTCTAAGAACAACAGACTTCCCAGATTCTCTCCATGACAGCATGCGTACTGAGACAGTGGAAAGTCTATGATTCAGAAATTTATCTACAGAGACCACAGTGATGAATGTTCACTCTAAAGTTCTCAAATTTAAAGGAAGAATTCCTTCATTTGTTTTACCCAAAGCCAGCCTGTATTCTTTGGAATTCTCACAATTATTCCAGTACACAGTCGTCTCATAAATCAAATACAGAGAGTAGTCCAGGATCTACTATTTAATTTGGCATTTAATCCCCCCAAGACAATGAGATGGGGTAGCTTTGTTGTAACTATTTAGAACAAGGTTTCTCATCATCACTTCAGAAGTATGATGACAAATCATCCTAATGTTTTGCTTTTATGGTTGCTTTGTAAAAGTCAGACTCAGTAACCTTGGGATTCTTTCTCTTTTGCTTGACTTTCTTCTAGTCCAAGGGACCATAAGTAGCCCATTTTCTTCTATTTGGCTCTGCTCAGTCCTTTATTCACCCGTTAAAGTAAGGGTCTTTAGTAGGTAACTCATCGCTGAGGTTGTCAAGGACAGGTAGGAAATCTGTGTCCAGATTATATCACATGAATAATTACATCAGCTAAAACTCTGCAGCTTCAATTGTGACCAAACTCCCCAAGATTACAGAGGCCTGAAACATTCATTAATCAGATATCAAGGAGTGATGTGCATAAAACAGACCACTCCTGTGAGGTTGCTTATTAAGGTCTTGTTTAATTACTCAGAGATGTTTTGATGGTGGTATGTTCTTCTCTAACAATTATACTCAAGTCATGGAGAGATACAAACATGAAGAACATGTCATAATGATTCATGACTGCATGTGCTGTAATCATCAGCTAGCTAGAAGAAAATTTAGTATCTGGGGAAGTGATACTTTACTTCCTATACTCTGACTGTGATAGGAAGCACTCTCGAAACTGACGCATTTTTCTCAGCAAGTGATGCACCTGGTATCTCCTATTTCATATCCCTATATAGTAACAGAATTGTATTTGCACTTCCTAAATGAACTCTTCCTTTCCGTGGGTCATGACACATGGCATATGAAATTATCAAGAAGAAATACCACAGCGATATGATCTAAAGGATGAATATTAGAATGAAATTTCAGTTGTTTGTGCCAAAGGCTTAAGAAGCAATTGGCGTAAACTGATATACTCTAAAAATAAAATGATGTAACTGTCTCCTCTCTTTCTTTGACTAAATAGTAATAGCAAACAAGAGAATGCAATCATTTGCTCCTGGAGAAATAAAACGAAGAGTGGAGCAAAGATTTGTACAAAACTTCATTTTATTGAATGAGGAGTAATTGTCCCGATTGGTCTTACTGAAGGTACTGCATATGAGTGCTAGATCCTAAATGATGTTTAAACCATCACAATATTTAACTTCTATACTTTTCTGGGATCCTCTTGGATTTCAGAGATCATCTTTAGAGTGTTATTTTCACTTAAAAATCCTTAGAATAGAAGAAAAAGCTTCCTGATGAATCATGGTAATATATTATTTTAAGTTAGTTAATGGAAATACAAAATCACTGTTTTTCTATAGTTATCTTTGTTTGAAAGTTATAAATTTCATCTTACTTGGCTTGTCACTGAGCAAATATATTAATTTCAAACAAGAAAAAAATATTGGTGTAGAAATAGAGATTTAAAATCAAAACGTATGCTTGTGAACATCTAGTATAATTTCTTTATTTTAATGTAAGAAACAACTCCAAGAATTGTCTTATCCCACTTCAAGACAGTCAACTTGAAGTTAAAGCACTTTGGATTTTAATTCTGTGGACCCTAGAAGTCCAAGATTTAATGTCAGAAGTGCTGCAGTTTAATCCTTCTAGTGATACTATTAATTATATAACTTTTTTCAATAATGAGGTAATAGACATATAAACTTAGAGCATTCTAGAATGTTGGTTATTATTACTTCTGTGTCACAGTGCTCTTACACATCGAAGTCTAACTACTAGAAATGTTATTATTGTTTGTATTATTATTATTGTCACTGATGTAGATGCTTTTATTTATGCATTAATTAAAGTTTGCATTTTTATCTACAAGCATGTGTTAAAACTTTGAGTTACATTCCAGAGTATGTTTCACATGACCTGTTTGAATTCTACAGAAACTGCTTCCTTGTTTTGCCTTGTACTTTAAAATAGGGTTTCATTTGACCTTTTATGGAGAATAGAATCACATAGTTGTTAATTTTTTATTGAAAGTTAGGCTTTTATGATTTAAGTTGTTGCCTGTGGCTTGGATCCATTTATTATTGTAGCCAGATAGTGTTTCGTGCATTGCATGGGTACGGCACAATCATTTATTTGATTTTTGTGAAGCTCTTGGTTAATTCTTGATGCTCTGATTAAAATGCTCCTCTTAACTTGTTACTTAATGTCCTCTTGGGCACATGTCATACTTGGCAACCACAGAGTATGATTTCTGAGTCATAAGTTTATGCATTCAATATAATAATTCATGATAAATCATTTTCTCATGTAGTCAAAACAATTCTAATTCTTCCCAGCAGTACTTTACAGTTCCTTATGTGCCTAATCTTGCCATTGCTTGATAATATCAGCTTAAAAATGAAAAACTAAAGCATGACATATAACTTAGGTGGAGTGAAAATAGAAATTATACATCTTTATGGCTTTCCACACAGTGAAATTTCCCATTTATTCAGTACCCTGATCAAGAACTAGAACACATCAATACCCTAGAAGCTTCCTCTTACTCCCTTCCAGTTTCTACTTCTCTGCAAAGAAAACCACTATTCTAAGTTCTAGGACTGTTTTTGTTTTGTTTTGTTTTTTACTTTTGCTGCTTTTCCAAAATCTTATAAATGAATTGCACAGAGTATATTCCTTTGTTTCTAGCTTTTGTTTTTCAACATGTTTGTGAGATTTATCCATACTGCTGCATGCAGTAAAATTTATTCATTCTCATTACAAATTAATGTTCTATTGAATAAATAGTTCAAAATATAGCCATTCTACTGGTTATAAACTATTGAGTTGTTTCCAATTATGGCTGTTACAATTAGTGCTGCTTGAACATTCTTGTATATATCTCTTGTAGAACATACGCATGCATTTCTATTGCATTTATACAAAGAAATGCTGAGACATAGGATATGCATATTTTTGGCTTTGCTAGATACTGCCAATAGTTACTTTTAGATACCGATTGTCTCTATTTATCCTCCCATCTGCAGAGTATATAAGTTACTGTGCAACATCCACATCAACAGTGATGTCTATTTTAATTTTTTCCATTCCAGTGTGGTTTTAATTTGCCTTTCCTTGATTATTTTATTTTATTTTATTTATTTTTTTAAGACAGAGTCGTGCTCTGTTGCCCAGGCTAGAGTGCAGTGGCAAGATCTCAACTCACTGCAACCTCCGATTCCCAAGTTCAAGCAATTCTCCTGCCTCAGCCTCCCAAGTAGCTGGGACTATGGGCACCTGCCACCACGCCCAGCTAATTTTTTGTATTTTTAGTAGAGACGGGGTTTCACCTTGTTAGCCAGGATGGTCTTGATCTCCTGACTTCATGATCTGCCCGCCTCGGCCTCCCAAAGTGCCGGGATTACAGGCGTGAGCCACTGCGCCCAGCTCCTTGATTATTAATGAGAGGAATTACTTTTGGATAGAAGCACTGGTCATTTTGGATTATCTATATTTTAAAGGTTCTGTTTACTCCTCTTGCCCACTGTTTTATTGTGTTGTCTTTCTTTTACTTATTGGTATGTATGCATTTTAACTATATTTTATATATACACTATTTACTTATGTGTGAAGTTGAAATGTTTAAAATTTAAAAGACTATATCAATGTAGTCTTTTATTTTAGACAAAAATGTAGTCTAGTGTTTTGTGCCTAATGCCATGCCTACTCCCAATGTCAAAAACATGTTCTATTTTATTTTCTAGAATATTTAAGATTTTGCCTTTTATATTAAAAGTCATTACATTTTACACTAAACATTTCCTGTATATCATGTGTTTGAGGTCAAGGTTCATTTTGTTCTGCTACAGTATCCAATTGACTTAGAACCATTTATTTATAATCATATCTTTCTGTGGCTCTTTGCATTCTTTTGTCCTAAATCAAGTGTCTGTGTATCTGTGTGTCTGCTTCTGAGATTTCTATATTTTGCCATTTGCTCATTCAGCTATCCACAAACACACTGTGTTAATTTCTATAGCTTTATAATCAATATCGATGTATGGTAGAACAACTTTTCACACCTTGGCATTCTTCTTCAGGAAAGTAGCTTGGCCATTCTTAGTCCTCTGTGTTTTCATTAGAATTAGCTTTCTGTGTCACCCATGTGTGTCCACTCTCTTCTTTTCTCTGTCCACCTTCACATACACACACACACACACACACACACACACACACACACACACACAGAGCACATTGAGATTTTGATTGCAGTTGCATTGATTCCATAGATTTATTAAGTTAATGCTAATACATTTTATATTCTCATACGTCTCTTTGGAATATTTGACCACAGATTTTAGTTACATAATTATTTTTTAATTTATCAAACTTGCTAATTTCTCTTATTAATACTAACACTTTTTCTGGAGATAATTTTCGATATGTTAATACTCCTGGTATTTGTTTCTAATGAGAATTGTTTCCCCAGTCTATATCTCTCTCTCTCTGTGTGTGTGTGTGTGTGTGTGTGTGTGTGTGTGTGTGTGTGTATGCGTGTTTCTTGCCTTACTTTATTAGGTTTCCTATTCAATATTAAATAACAAGATAGGAAACATCATTGTATTATTCTAAATCTTTAAGGAAAAGTTTTCAATGTTTTACCATTTGACTTAATGTTTGCTCCAATATTTTGGAGAATATACTTTATCAGATTATATTAATTTCCTTTTATTCTTAGTATTAAAAAGTTATTTTTAAAATTGTTAATCAATATTTGCTGCTGAATATTAACAAATGCTTTTTCTGCATCTACTGAAGTTGTATGATTTTTCTTCTGTGATTTGACCATGTGGTTTTATCAGTTAGTCTCAGAGAAAACACATGGCACATTTCCCCAGCGTAACTGAAAAGAGTCTAAAGGAGAGATTATTTGCAATGCAATGGGCACAGTTTAGGGAACCATACAAGAGATGTGGAAGCAGCACAGACTACCAAGAGCCAAGTTTCATTACCACTTCTGGTCCTGAATGAATGAGTAAAAGGGAAGCAAATTATAATAATTTGGAGAAATGCTGATGCCGTAAGTGAGAGCCAACAACCTAATTGCTGAGCTTTGGTAACATAAAACAGCCCCTATCAAACCATGCCTGGGAAGGGAGGAGGCCAGCAGAGCAAATACTACAATATCACATATTTCTTGTCTTGTCTTGTCCTGTCCTGTCCTGTCCTGTCTTTTTTCTTTTTTCTTTTCTTTTTTCTTTTCTTTTCTTCTTTTCTTTTCTTTTCTTTTCCTTTCTTTTCTTGAGATGGAATCTCACTCTGTCACCCAGGCTAGAGTGCAGTGGCGTGATCTCAGCTCACTTCAACCTCTGCCTCCCAGGTTCAAGCTATTCTCCTGCCTCAGCCTCCCAAGGAGCTGGGACTACAGGCATGCACTACCACGCCTGGCTAATTTTTGTATTTTTAGTACAGACGGGGTTTCACTATGTTGGCCAGGCTGATCTCAAACTCCTGACCTCAAGTGATCCACCTGCCTCGGCCTCCCAAATTGCTAGGATTACAGGCGTGAACAATAGCATATATTTCTAGTCTTACAATTGCCTCCACTTGTGCCTCCCACGGCCATACCTCACCACAAGCCATGAAAGTTAGCCTCTCGGGATACTGCACTGCGTGGAGAGAAACGAGGAGTCCGTATGGAGAGATACTAAAAGTGTGTCAGAAAGATTCCAAGATGTCCCTGATTATTTCTACCTCATGGTCTCCATACCCTTCAGCATTCTCGAGTGTGGGCGGGATCTTTGACTTGCTCTAAACAATAATTTACGGCAAAGGTGACTAGATGTCTCTTCTGTGATTATGTTTCATAAGGTTGTAACGTTGTTCTCATTAGTGGACTCTCTCCTTTGTTGTTTTAGATGAAACAAATGGCCATGCTGAGAAAGCCCACTTGGGAAAGAACTGGTTCTCCAGCCAAGAAGCAGCTAGGAACTCAGGGTGGCCAATAGCTGAAAGCCAGCAAGAAAATGAACCCTCCAGTTTAGCAGGCAATAGAGAATTTAATCTGTTGACAACCCGGTGAACTCAAAAGCAGATTCTTCCCCTGTTGAGATGAGACTGCAGCCTGAGCTGACACCTTCAGTGGAGACTGTGAGACTCTGAAACATTAGATCCAGGTAAGCTGTGTCAAGTCCACACCCACAGAAACTGTGGTATAATGATTGTGTGTTGTTTAACCACTGTTTGGGGTAACATTGGTATGTAGCCGTAGATAGAACGCAAGAGGACTGTCAGCACAGTGGTGAACTATAACATTGAGATGGATATTTAGCCACTGATTTTTAAACAAAATACTATAAAATACTATTTTTTGCTGGTATTTCAGCTTGGGTTAAAGTTCCCAAAAAAATATGATACAATCCACCAGTTCCATCATTCAGGAAAAAAAAAAAATCAAATTTTTCTTTTAATTTTGTCTTTAACCACGAATTATTTACATATTATTTTTGATGTCTAGAATGGCTGCACTGTAGTAAGAAAACATATATTTTTTGTTTTAGTTTAATTTGTTTGTTTAATTTTCTAAAGGCTACTTTATGCCCAGAATTGCATCAATTTTTATAACATTTCTTATATATTTGAAACAAGGTAAATCACACAATTGTGGGGTACATAATTACATAGTTAATCAAATTGTTTACCATGTTTTTAAAATCACCTATTTTCTTACAGATTTCATCCCATACAAAAATGCTTATTTGTTGTTTGTAATATTTTTGTCCTAAATATTCCATTTTAGGGCTTTTCATACCTCTTCTGATAGTTCAAATCTGTTTACTCGGCATCCTCATAATTTTCTGAAGATTCACTTACACGTTTATCATAGTTTGTGTATAGTGTTTATCGGTTAATTCTAAATTCATAGTTTTCTATCATTCTTTTCCTATTGACTGATTTTTCTCTTCCCTCTTCCTTCACATTTTCCTGTTTCCTTTTTTCCCCACATCTTTATTATTTTTTAACAGCATACTGAAAATTGTAGATGATACATTTTAAACTGTTTTATTAATATCATCCTTATAAGAGTTTTTGAGTTTTGTCCTAGAGGGCAATTAAACTACTGGTGATTGTTTATTTTGTGGAGTTTTGCACTTTGGGTTTGTTAAAGCAGCAGTCCCCAACCTTTTTGGCACTGGGGTTCGGTTTCATAGAAGACTATTTTTCCATTGACCAGGGTCGGAGGATGGTTTCAGGATGATTCAAGTACATTACATTTATCATCCATTTTATTTCTATTATTATTACATTGTAATACATAATGAAATAATTATACAAGTTTCCATAATGTATAATCAGTGAGAGCCCTGAGCTTGTTTTCCTGCAGCTAGACGGTTCCATTTGGGGGTGATGGGAGACAGTGACAGATCATCAGGCATTAGATTTTCATAAGGCATGAACAACCTATATTCCTTGTATGCACAGTTCATAAATAAGGTTTGAATGCCTATGAGAGTCTAATGCCACTGCTGATCTGACAGGAGGTGGAACCCAGGCGGTAATGTGAGCAATGAGGAGTGGCTGTAAATTACAGATGAAGTTTCACACACTCACCTGCCACTCACCTCCTGCTGTGTTGCCTGGTTCCTAACAAACCACAGACCAGTACTGGTTCATGGCCCTGGGGGTTGAGGACCCCTGTGTTAAAGTAAGTCAGTTTCCATTTTGATCTTATAGCTTAAGCAAATCTCTTAAGCAAGAATGTTATCTTAGGGAAAAATACTGTTTTTACTCATGACTCCTGACCCTTCTAGAGTTTCATCAAGCACAAAATATTTACAAATCCCTCCTACTCAGCAGAATTAAACTCTAAAACATGTGTTAGTCTCAGGAAGCTGCTGAAATTTTCCGGTCTTACAGCTGTTGTTTTTCCCTGGGAGTTTTGGAGAAATGAAGTTTAAACATCAGCCAGATTTTTCAGGTAGTAGTCATGTCCAGATCTCCCTCTTTTTTTCAGTATTTTTTTTCACATCTTTTAGTTAATCTGGCAGCTCAAGATGACAATGAATGCAATGTTGAAGCCTGAGTCCGGTAAGTTTGTTCTTTCTGCTTGCATTATGCAAATAAATGGTTTCCTGGATTTAGCCCATGACCTTCCTGCCTAACTTTATGACCATGTTCAGTTCCTTCAAGAGTTTTCAGTGGTTCTGGAACCTCTATTAACTCTCCCAAGGGCCTACTTTTTATGCTCCTGTTTAAATGCAGAAATCCTATTCATTAGCTAGTTTGTTCCCTTACTCTTTAAGGAAGTTTAACTTCTTGACCTAGACTTACAATAGGCTTTGTTAGGGATGAAAATAATAAATAGATTACTTATTCTAATTTTTAGAGTAGTCACATGTCCTTTCAAAATCGTAACAACATAAGATCCCACATTTACATAAGGATCTCCTTAACATGTCATTTTCTCCTAATTTCCAAAGCAGACACCTCCTTCAAATTATTTCAAATGGCACAGAAATTTGGTCTTTGAGTTAAAGGTGAATAAAGAATATACACTTGCATTGGATATATATAATTTTATAGTTCTAGAAATATCACAGTAGGTTTAGTAAATATCTGATATTTTGACTTTTGTAATGAGCACATTTGCTTCCTGAGACATTTTTTGTTAGGTTACAAATCTCTGAAATATTAAAACCAGGCAGAAAATCTTCTATATTGATTTCCCCACAAAAATCTCCCTGATTTTTTTCCTATTTATGTGGAATTTTTGTGAAAATAAATAATTTAAATAGCATGAGTATATTCTAAATGTACAGTCATACCAACAGAAAATATGACTGAGTTAAAACTGGAATATTGTCATGAAAGTTAATGCATAGATGGGATTCATGAGATAGAGAATAAAAGGAGATTGATGATGTGATAATAAAATATAAAGTGATCCTGATGGACATTTTAGTCAAAAAGAATTCACCGTTTCGAAAGCAAGTGGATATTTAACTGCACATTTTAGAAAACGATCTTTTTATCAATTGAACATTAAAATAATTAATTTACCTTCCTTGGAGAAAGTTTATTTCCAGACTGGAGTGTAACTGGTAAAACATCAAAATACTATAGCTTTCTCTTTTCCTAAAAGACCATCATAACAAGTAAATGGGATACAATTAGTGATGTCTCATGCCTGACTAAAGGCTACATAGCAAAATCTGCACTATGGGGAATCTAATCTATGGTGAACTATGGCTTTTTATTATCTTAGACTTGTGTTTTTTATCTTTTATCCTCACATTGAGCTATTAACAATTCTAATCACAATTGCCTATTTCACTGTAGCACTAGAAGATGAATTGCTAAATGTCTGCCCAGAGCTTAAGAAGGGAAGAAGTTAATAAAAAGACAAGAGTTGCCAAAAATGTTGCAGTCAGTTTTTTAAATATTAGAATATGTAGTAAACTCTTCAACATACTTTTATCTGTCAAAATCTTGCTCATCCACTAAGGTTGGCTTAAGTTTTTTCCCTCTTTTGTCAAGTTTTTCCTTATCTTCAGTCGGAATAAATCCGTATTTTCTTCTCACTGTTCCCCAAATCTTTGTTTTCACCTCAGTCACAAAACTGTTCATCATCCTTTTGTACCACAGTTGTATGTTGTCTGCATACAAACATGTTCTTTCTATTTAAACAATAGGAAAATTTTAAAGTTTTCCTATTGAACAAAGAAGAAATTCCAACACATTCCAGGTCAAATTTAGGAGCATTTTTTAATTTTATTTGGTTGTTTTATGAATCCCATAAACCAAATAAATAAAGGTGTCTCTGGTTATAAAATTATCAAAGATGTATCTCTCACTTAATTGTAAAACAAAGAACAAACCAGAGGAGTAAGTTTGGTTGAGGAAAAAATCTGTCAGAAATATCTGTCAGAAATGAACAAACAAAAACAAAGGTGAAATAAGAGTAATGTTCATTGGTGATTGAAGTGACAAAGATGACCTCTTGTAAATGTTACCTGGGAGTGAGAACACTGTATTAAATCCACTCTTTATTTTATTAGTTATCCTACATGGATTGATGTTAGCAAAACTAATAAGTAGAGAAAATTAGATATGTAAAATATCAAAATAACTACATATGAAAGATCCTTCAAGTCAAATTCAGGGCCAGACATGGTATCTCATGTCTGTATCTCAGCACTTTGGGAGGCTAAGGCAGGAGGATCTCTTGAGGCCAGGAGTTGTAGACCAGCCTGGGCAAGGTAGCGAGAATCATTTCTAAACAAACAAACAAAACAACAACAACCAAAAAAAAAAAAAAAACAGAAACAAAACAAAAAGTATACACATTAGCTGGACGTGAGGACACATGCCTTCAGTCTTAGCTCCTCTGGGGGCTGAGATAGGAGGATCACTTGAGTCCAGGAATTTGAGGTTGCAGGCTGCAGTCAGCTATGACTGTGCCACTGCACTGCAACCTGGATGACAGAGCAAGACTCTGTCTCTAAAAGAAAAAAACCTATATGCAGGATATATTCTGCTTCCTTATTATAAAGATACTTTCTGAGAGAGATAGTATTTATCCTTCCTAATTTTAACTTTGCTGACCCACCAAATCTTCATGTTAGACTGTGGACATTCTCTTTTTCCCAAAATAAGTGTTTTCTAAATACATACAAGTATTTTACCCTTTCCAAGGATCTTTCCTGATACATTATTGATATACTAAGAGATTAGTGAATGTTACATGGTGACTAGGGATACTAATTTTATTAAAGTACAGGTTTCCTTTATTATTCCTTCAGAACAAGAAGAGTATAAATGAATAAGTCAATAGTTTTGTAAAGTACACCTTTTAAATATACATATTTAGGCGTCAGCTATTTCAATGACAAATTCGTTTGTTCAACATCAATATTCTAACATTGCAAGTCAAATTAAATTAATACTTTTATTCTGCATAAGAATAAAATAAATCCAAAGCTAGTAAGACACAGACATTACATTAAACACTCATGATACTCTTACAGAAAATTAGGAATGTTAAAGATGAATTAAAGGGCAATATTTAGAAGGAAGACATGACATTAATATTTAAATACTTTAATATATTTAATAAAATTAGCACAGAATCTTCTCCTTTACTATGATGCATTAATCTTGTCAAATTTGCTTGAATTGATAAGCTAAGTTGATATGATCAACTCTATGTGTACGTGTGCATCACTTTATTTTTTTAGAGGAATTTTAGATTCACAGCAAAATTGATAGGAAAGTTGAGAGATTTTCTGTAGATCTCCTGGTTCCACACCCGGAGAGGCTCCCTCATTAGTAACATCCCCCATCTGAGTGGTACATTAGTTACAATTAATGAACCTACACTGACACTTAATAATAACTCCAAGTCTGTAGTTTATATTAAGGTTTACCCTTGGTGTATACATTCTATCGGTTTGGACAAATGTGTAATAATATGCATTCATCACTATAGAATCATACACAGTATATTCATTGCCCTAAAAATCATCTGTATTATGGCTGTTCATTCTTTCCCCTACCCCCATTCCAGGACAACCACTGAAATTTTTACTATCTCCATCATTTTGGAGATTGTTGTGTATTTGGAATCTTACAATATGTAGTATTTTCAGGTTGGCTTATTTCACCAAGTAATATGCATTTAGATACTTCCATGTATTTTTATGGCTTGATAGCTCATGGGTTTTTTTAGTGCTGAATGATAGACTATGTTTGCTCCATCGTGTTATAAAGCTGTAGTTAACTGGTACAATTTTTTCTTAAAATTTTTGCTAGAATTCTCCAATAAACCCATTTGGGGTTGATGCTTTCTGTTTTGTAAGGTGATTAATTATTGATTCATTTTTCTTAATAGATATAGTCCTATTCAGATGACATATTTCTTATGTAAGTTTTTGCAATTTGTCTTTTTCAAAAAATTTGTACATTTTATCTAGGTTATCAACTTTGAGCCATACAGTTGTTCATTTTTTTCTGGTTACTTTGGCTTTAATTTGTTCTTACTTTTTAAAAATTTCACTAAGAAACTAAGATTGATTTTATCTCTTTCATATTTTCTAATATACGAATTCAGTGCTATGGATTTCCTCATAAGCATTGTTTTTGCTGCATCTCAATCACATAACTATTGCTAAGTTGTGTCTTCATTTTTGTTTAGTTCAAAATATTTTAAAATTTGTCTTGAGATTTATTCATAGACCCATGTGCTATTTAACTGCACGTATTTTGGAATTAATCACAGATAGTCATTTAGGTTGATTTCATATTTTTACTATTATGAACAGTGTTTCAATAACAAGAGAGTATAGATATCTCTTTGACAAACAGATGTCATTTCCCTTTAATATATACCTGGTGGTGGGATTATTGCATTATGTAGTTCTATTTTTAATTTTCTGAGCAGCTTCCATATTGTTGTCTGTAATGGAGACAGTTTCCATACTGTTATCTGTAATTTACATTTCTACGAACAGTGGTGAAGCATATTGATCTTGCTGCCTTAATGTAAACTGTATTTTTTGTGAATCATAGAAAAAGTTACTTTGATCTATATATATATATTTATACATATTAAACTCATTGTCAATGTCATTCTTATTCAATTTAAATATTTGTTTTTCAGTTGAATGGCTTATTTCTTACATCAACAGTGATAAAAGCAAGTAATAGAAAATAAGCCTTTAGAGAAAGGTGCTTTATGTGACTATAAATGAACATGAATAAAGAAAAAGCAAACTTTGATTATCAGAAGTGCAATGGATTTGAATTATTGAGAATTAAAACCAAAATAATTTTGAAAAAAAAATTAAGAGAACAAATGGAATAAAAGCATATTTATAATAATTTGCTTTTTTCCAGTGTTATATTACACCAAAGGGATATTTTATGAACACTTAAAATCAAATTAATTTCAATGAATTTCATATTTGTTTGACTTTTGTCTTTTGTAAAATTTATGATGTTTTTAATTGACACAATTATACATATTAATGAGATGTAGTGTGATATTTCAATACATTTATCGATTGTGTAATGATTAAATCAGGATAGTGAGCATATCTATGGACAACTTGTCATTTCTTTGTAGTAAGAACATTCAAAATTCTTCCTTCTAGCTCTTTTGAGGTATACAATATATTATTGTGAACTATAGTCCACTGTACGATAGAATACCAAAGCTTATTTCTTTTTTCTAACTCTTTAACTTTGTACGTATTGACCAACTGCTCCCCACAACCCATCCCCCTATTCTCCCTAGCCTCCGGAAACCACTACTCTGTTGTCTAGTTTCTATGAGATCAACTTTTGTAGACTCCACGTATGAGTGAGATTATGCAGAATTTGTCCTTCTGTGCTTGTTTATTTCACTTAACAAAAATATCCTCTAGGTTCATCTGTATTGTCACACATGAGAGGTTTTCATTTTTATGGCTGAATAGTATTCTGTTATTTATATATGCCACATTGTTTGTATCCATTCATTTATTGATGAACACTTAGGTTGATTCTATATCCTGGCCATTGTGAATTGTGCTGCAGTAAACATGGGACAGCAGATATCTGTTTGACATGCTGATTTCAATTCCTTTGGATATATACCCAGTAGTGGGATTGCTAGTTTTATTTTTTACTTCTTGAGGAACTTCCATACTGTTGTCCAGAATGGCTGTACTAATTTACATTCCCACCAATGGTTTATAAGAGTGTGTTTTTCTCCACATCCCAACCAGTGTTTGTTATATTTTATCCGTTTTGTAATAGCCATACAAACTGGGATAGTGGGAAGTGATTCGCATTGTGGTTTTGATTTGCATTTGCTTGATGATTAGTAAAGTTGAGCATTTTTTTCATATAGCTGGTGGCCATTTGTTGTTTTTTGGGGAACTATGTATTGAGATTTTTACCCATTTTCAAATTGAGGAATTTTGATTTTAATTTTTTTAGTTTTTGTTATTGAGTTGTTTGAGTTCCTTATATATTTTATAAATTTACTCCTTATCAGATGCACAGTTGATGGATCTTTCCTTGCATTCTGATCTTTTCATTGTGTTGATCGTTCCCTTTGCAGTGTAGAAGCTTTTGAGTCCAATTTAATCCCATTTGTCTATTTTTGATTTTGTTGTCTCTGTTATTAAGGTTTTATCGAAATTCCTTGCACAGATCAATGTCATGAAGCCTTTCCCCTATTTTCTTCTAATAGTCTTGTGTCTTACAATTATTTCATTTATTTTGTGTTATTTTTGTGAGTGCTCAGAGATAGGTGTCTATTTTAATTCTTCTGGATATGGATATCCAATTTTCTCAGCACTGTTTATTTAAGGGACTGGTTTTTCTTCAATGTATGTTCTTGTTGGCTTTGTCAAAAATAAGTCGGTTGTAAATGCATAGATTTTGCAGGGGATGGAGGGCATGTCTATTCTGTTCCATTGTTCTATGTGTCTATTTTTATGCCAGTCCCATGTGTTTTAGTAACTATTGCTTTCTAGTGTATTTTTAAGTCAGGTAGTGTGATGTCTCCAGCTTTGTTTATTTTGCTCAAAATTGCCTTAGCTAGTTGGAATCTTTTGTTTGTCCATACACATTTTAGGATTCTTTTTTCATTTTCTACAAAAAATATATTGGTATTTTTTTAGGGATTGTATTAATCTGTAGATCACTTTGGTAATATGAACATTTTAACAATATTATTTCAATGTAAAAACATGAAATGTCTTTCAATTTACTTGTGTCTTCTTTAATTTCTTCATCACTATTTTATAGCTTTCATTGTTTCACCTTATTGGTTAAATTGACACCTATATATTTTATTATTTTGGCAACAATTACAAATGGGATTTAAAAAATTGTTTTAGATCATCGCCTATTGGTGTATAGAAATGCTGCTAATTTGTGTATATTGATTTTGGATCCTGCAACTTTATTAAAATTGTTTATTAGTCCTAACAAGTTTTAGGTGGGATCTGTAGGATTGAATACATATAAGATTATATCATCCACAAAAAAGAGCAATTTGACTTCTTCCCTTCCAATTTGAATGAAATTTATTTCTTTTTCTTACCGAATTTATCTGGCAAGGAGTTTCAGTACTATGTTGAATAAAATTGGTGAAATTGGGCATCCTTGTTTTGTTCCCAAGTTTTAGAGAAAAAGCTTTCAACTTTTTTTCCATTCAGTATGATGCTAGTTAATGGTTTGTCATGTATTGACTGTATTGCGTTGAGGTCTGTTTCTTCTATGTCAAAATTGTTTAGGGTTTTATTATGAAGAGATTTTCAATTGTATTAAATTCTTTTTCTGCATTTATTAAGATGACTGTATGATTATTGTCCTCCATTCTGTTAATGTGATGTATCATGTTTATTGATTTGCATATGTTGAACCATCCTAGCATACTTGAGATGAATACCACTTTATTATGGTGAATGACACTTTTGATGTGTTATTGAATTCAGTTTACTCATATTTTGTTGAGGATTTTTGCATCCGTGTTCACAGGGGATTTTGGTCTATAGTTTTATTTGTGTGTGTGTGTATCTTTGGTTTTGGTATCAGGGTAATGCTGACTTCATAGGATGAGTTTGAAAGAATTCTATTTCATTTATTTGAAATAGTTTGAGAAGAATTACTGTTAGTTCTTCATTAAATGTATAGTACAACTCAGCAATAAATCCATCAGGTCCTGGGCTTTTCTTTGATAGGAGTCTTCTCATAACTGATTTAACAACATTACTCCTTATTGCTCCCAAGTTTTCTATTTCTTTATTATTAAGTTTTGGTAGTTTGTGTCTAGGAATTTATCCATTTCTTCTAAGCTTTCTAATTTTTTGGCATAGATTTCTTCATAATAGTCTTTAGAGATCGTTTGTACTTCCTTGGTACCAGTTGTAATGTTTCGTTTTCCATCTCTGACCATATTTCAGTCATATCTCTTTTTTTCTTAGTCTAGTAAATATTTGTTGATTTTGTTTATCTTTTCAAAAAACTAGTTCTTCATTTTATTGATCTTTTGTATTTTTTAAGGTCCATTGCACTGATATATGCTCTGATCTTTATTGTTTATTTCCTTATACTTCTTCTGGAATTATTTTTCTAGTTCCTAGAAGTGCAATGACACGTTGTTTATTTGAGATCTTTGGTACCAGTTACATTTCTGGGATAGGTAATAATTGCTATAAGTGGTCCTCTTAGAATGCTTTGCTGTATCTCTAGGTTTTGGCATATTGTTTTTCCACTTTCATTTGTTTCGATAATTTTTTTTTATTTTTAACATTTCTTCATTGGTCCTTTGGTTGCTCAGGATCATGTTGTTTAATATCTATGGGTTTGTACAGTTTCTAACATTGATCACCTAATTTTATTTTATTGTGGTTAGAAAATACACTTAATATAATTCAAATTTTAAAAAATTGTTAAGACTTTTTCGTTGCCTGAAGTATAATGTATCCTGGAGAACGTGCTAGATATTATTGGGAATGATATATATTCTTTGACTGCTGGATGGGAACTCTGATGTTTCTTGATTTTATGTATGGATGATCATTTTATTGCCAAAGGTGGGGTGGTTGAAATCTCTATTATTGTATTGTAGTCTGTCTCTTTAGTTCTATTAATATTTGCTTTATAAATTTATGTGTTCCTATTTTGGTGCATATATATTTATAGTTATAACCTCTTGGCATATTGACCCACTTAATTATTAGATAATAGCCTTCTTTGTATCTTTTTATGGCTTTTGGCTTAAGGTATCTGACATAAGTATAGCAACTCCTCCTCTTTTTTGGTTTACATTCCTATGGAATATCTTTTGTCCATCATTTTACTTTCAATCTATACATGTATTTACATGTTAAGTTTGTCTGTTTCAGGTAGCATATAGTTAGTTCTTGTTTTTTTATCCATTCAGCCATTCTATATCTTTTAATTGGAGAACTTAATCCATTTATATTGAAAGTAATTCTTCATAAATAAGGACTTACTTCCGCCCCTTTGTTACTTGTTTTCTAGTTGTTTTGTAAATTCCTTTACTTTTCCTTGAAGGGGTTGTTTATGAATTTTTAAAATCAAATTAATTTTATTGAATTCAATTTTTAAACTATTTTAAATAGTGTTTATTTTGTATACCTAGAATGCAACAACTTAACATTTTTCATTTTTTACTTTTGTTAACACTGTCTTTGACATAATACCAAAAATGACATTCATTCTAAGGTAAATTTTATGAAATGGTACAGATATGTGCTTATTCATTTTACTCATACTTTATATTTCAACTGCTATTATAAAATTTCATGTTGAGTTAATTTTCAGTATTGCAACTATGATAAAGCAAATTGCTTCTCATAAAGATCTAACCCATGACTTGTTTCTTATTAGAACAGTGCTTTCTATATTCACACAATTTATATTTATTTGGTTATTTATAATTTGTTCATTGATTTATCACCCACATTATGAAATGCTTACTATATGCCAGTCAATGAAGAATGACAAGGCTTCCTCTCAAATGGGGATTGCTTCCTGTTGAGCATGAAAGTCTGTAACTATAAAAAAGAAAAAAAGAGATATGCATTATTACTTTGTAGAGAATGAAAACAAGACAATGGACTACAGCATGGTGGAGTGTCTACTTCAGAATAAAAGATCAGGCAAGCACCTCTGAAGAAGCGATTTGAATATTAGTGGTATCAGCTCATGAGGAGATCAGGAAGAACTGCCTCACAGGCAGAGGAAAGAGATAAGGCAGGATTAAGCTTATACCATTGGGACATATTCTTAAAAAACTCATCTGCTTCAATACCTGCAAGCCAGGAGAGAATAAGAAATGGTAACATTAGAGAAGTAGCTGGGACCATTTGAAGCAGAAATTGGCATAGTAGAATACAAATTTAGATATTAAGTCCAATGAAAAAATACAGTACATCTTTACTCAAATGAAACCATTGCTTGATTGGATCTACTGTGCAATATTATTGTTCAAAAACAAAGAGTAACTGAATGTGATTTTTGTTATAATACTGCAATGGGTGTTTATTAGATACTTTAGTTAGGCATTAAAAATGGTAATTTATGTATATGTAGCATTTTATATCCCATGAATATTTTCCCATATGTTGACTTCCATGATCTTCACAACAGCCCTATACAGTCTGTTGAGAGATAATATAACATTATTTGACAGTGAAGGCCTTAGGGCCCAACTAGTTGAAGTTCTGCCACTTAATAGATGTGTGACCTTGAACAAATTACTTAATTCCTCTGTGCTTCCTAGTTTTTATTCATATAGAATTCTTGGGGTTTTTTTTTTTTGGTTTGTTTGTTTGTTGTTATTATTTGATTATTCTTTGGGTTAATTTTCAAAAATTCTTAGAAATATGCCTGGTACTCTCTAATAGTATTAGTTAATATTATATTGTAGGGCTGTGGTTTTGCCAAAATTGTGGTTTTGCCCATCTATTACAGGAGGAAACTGCCATTTTGACCTCTCTTAGTTTTGGTTTCTTTCATTTTCTATGAAATGGGATAAATACCTCCACATGACATTTTGAGAGTTTACTAATATCCTTTAAATATATTCATGTTAAATGATTTTCATTACTTCCTTTCTAATATTTAAATGGTGAAACTATATTCAAAGAGGTTTAATGAATTCCCACACATTGTCTCACAAATGAATAAGAGTTAAATTCAGCACATCGAATTAGACACTGATGGTTTTCTTACCTGATGGAGATTACTGATAATGTCAGTTGTTTTCAGTAGTGCATAGAATAGTACAGAATGCATGGAATGGAGTACAACTTTCAAAAAATGACGAAGCTAAACAAATTTGGGTACACCAGATTTGATTTCATGCTAACTTTTGTTGTTATTTAGAGATTTTTTTCATTTCTAAGCCGTTTTAGGGAGTGCAAGAGGAGAACATATTCTGAAAAATCTCCTGATTGCTGTTTTCTACCTTTATTAGAGGCACAAGGATACAATTTTCAACAAGGCTCTAGGGTATTCAGACATAAGACTGCCTCAAACCATTAACATATCCTTAATGCATGATTACAAGTTGGTTTCTTTCACATTTAACTTTAGCTGTATTTTTGAGTGACATTTAATTTTGCTTTAAATTAAATACACAGTTGATTTTTAATAAATGCAATCAAGTTTTTTTCTAAGTTAATTATGTTATTTATGGCAAGAACACTTAAAGAAAATAAAGAAACCATGGGCCAGGTAATTATGGGACATTCATTTTAGGATGCTACAAAGAACAAGCCTCTGGGAGTACGTGAACACATACTCCTATTTGTTCTGTAACAGGTCTTCAGAAAGTCATTAGTGCTTTGTAATTTGTTTCCTTATATTCTCACTGTGTTGACCTTTGCCTATTTTCTTTCTGATCTCTTAACCAACTTCTTTCTTCTTCTCTCTTAACCAACTACTTTCCTGCCTACTAGGCAGTGACAGTCACCAGAAGCAATTAGTAGGGTGAAGGGCTGGAAGAAACACTCATCTTTTGCTCTAATTCAGGATGCATTTCTAAATAGCTTGATCTCATCTGTGGTTCCTATTTACACCAAAAGCCTTCAGTCCAAGGCTGGGGTAGCTCCACCTCCTCCCTAACGCTGGTAATAGCTTCACCATCTGCTTTATTTTTTTGAGACTGAGTCTTGCTCGGTCACCCAGACTGGAGTGCAGTGGCACGATCTTGGCTCACTGCAACCTCCACCTCCCAAATTCAAGCAATTCTCCTGCCTCAGCCTCCTGAGTAGCTGGGAATACAGGTGTGCACCACCACACCTGGCTAATTTTTTTATATTTTTGGTATAGACAGGATTTCACCATGTTGGCCAGGCTTGTCTTGAACTCCTGACCTCAAGTGATCTGCCCACATCGGCCTTCCAAAGTGCTGGGATTACAGGTGTGAGCACCTGGCCACCATTTTCTTTTAAACCTGCACCTTTTCATCCTTTTTACTCTTTGGTAATTATTCCATTCCATTGAAATATTCATTTTAGGTTCTAATTTTTTTCTGACTGGACTCTGCCTGATATGTTGACTTATTACTTAGCATCCCTAGAGTTAACATTGTATAACATTTTTGTATTTTACATGGGACAAATTAAAAGCAATGGGGGTTTAAAATTTTTATATCTTAGATTTTTTTTTGTTTTCTTTTTTGAGATAGAGTTCGCTCTTGCTGCCCTGGCTGGAGTGCAATGAGGCAATCCTGGCTCACTGCAACCTCCACTTCCCAGGTTCAAGCCATTCTCATGCCTCAGCCTCCCAAGTAGCTGGGATTATAGACATGCTCCACCACACCCAGCTAATTTTGTATTTTTAGTAGAGATGAGGTTTCACCATATTGGCCAGGCTGGTATCGAACACTTGACCTCAGGTGATCCACCCACCCTGGTCTTCCAAAGTGTTGGGATTACAGGTGTGAGTCACTGCATCCAGCCAACTCACATTTTTAATAACCAAGCTCAAATAAGCATAAAAACTTATGGGCTTTTATAAATAGCTAAGAATAGCTGAAATTAGGTTTTTTTTTTTTTTAGTTGTTGTGCAAAAATCTAAGTCCACTTGAGTTTTTGTTGTTTTTGAAATTAAGATTATTATTTTAACTAGCTTATTTGTGGTGCTTTATCTGATATTCTTTAACAGACCAGGCTTGTTGAACTCAGCGTCTTCAGGAGAGTAAAACTATGTATACTGAATATGAGGGCACAAGATTACCTTCTAGTAAATCTATGCAGTTTAAATAATTTTTCTGTCTGTCAGGCAACCCCATGGATCAATGAATCCCAAACCTGTTTATTTCAGGGCTACGCAATTGATTATCATAAGGGGGACCCCTACCTATACCTTCAGGAGAGGCTCACCTTCATTCACTTATTTTGATCAATAAAGTAAAAAGGAATGCAAAAATATTTAAATTGCAATACAAAATATATTGATGCTTTAAGTAAGAACTTTACAGTTTTTTCGAAAATCATCTGATAAATATTTTTCTTAGAAAAAAATGAATATGTTGCGGTTATTATATATTGGTTATGCACTGGACATTGCTTTAAGCATGAACATACAGTATTATATTCAAATATCCCCAAACCCCTAAAAGGTAATAATGTTTAATAAAGATGCTACAAGTAAGAAATTGAAGCTCACAAAGGCTAAATGACTTGCTCAGGTTCACCTAGGTGACAGGTTGATTCCAGAGAAAATGTTTTAACCTCAATGTCCTGCCTTTCAACATATCGGTAAGGTTATTACAGTTTAGGTGTGACTGGACAATTCTAGCTCACGCTAAATGCGAGGAAAGAACATATACTCAACTAATTTTGGGCAGCCTCTCCAGGCTTTTGTGCCTGGGGTTTGGTACACTATCTTAGCACATATATTTGGCTCCATTTTAATTGGTTTCCTGTCTCTCCCTATATATAGATGAGTGTTAGATTCACTGGGAGTAATTTTTTTCATGCACCTCCCTTGGCTTTATGAAATTAAAATGGCTATGCATAAGGCCAAGATATCTGCAAGGGGAGGGAGAGTGTTAGGGCAAATACCTACTGCATGCGGGGCTTGAAACCCAGATGACAGGTTGACAGGTGCAGCAAACCACCATGGCACATGTATACCTATGTAACAAACCTGCATATTCTGCACATGTATCCAGGAACTTAAAGTAAAATTTAAAAAAATTTTTTAAGAATTTAAATACAAAAAAAAGTATTACATGCTGTCAAAATTTAGAATCACTGTGGTACATTTTTGAGGACCTTAAGAGCAGACTGTATCTAGCATGAAACCTGGTATAGAAGGATTTTAATAAATGCTTGTTGAGAACAGGAAATAAATAGGTCATCAGCGATTCAAGGATTTGGTGTCATAATAGATTGAGCAAGAGGGATGATCCTAAACCTGTTGTCTTTAGGAACCCATCTCAGTACCAGCCAAGGGGATAGAGTCAAGGGTTTCACTTAGAAACATTGATAACATCTGAGATAATGATGCAGCACTTCCAAGGACACAGTGGGGAGACTAATAAGGCAGAAGTACATTTCGTGACCTAAGGGTAAGTTAAAGTTAATAATGGAGTTCACATAGTTGGGGGAGAAAACAGGTAAATGCTATCATAGGAAGTGGGAGAATATAAACGATGACCAAAGCAAAGGGAAGGAGGGAGCACATGTGAAACTGTGCCCCAAAGGGTTAAGGAAACTAATGACGAAATTATCAGACTTATAGGATAGTATATAAAAAGAACAAGCAACTTGCTTAAAAGCTGAAACCGGAACTTTACCCCACAGAGTAAGAAACTAGAAACTAGCACGTATTCTTGAGTTTGCAGGATAGCAGATACGAAAAGAAGAACTTGTTGAAACATTGAAACTCCCTCTGCTTATGAGATAAAGAGAAATCTGGCTGAAATCAATTGGGATCAAGATGGTTGACTGGAGTTTACACAGAATGAGCTTGCTGACATCACAGCCTAAATTTCCACATGTGTTTCATATGAACTCCCTCCAAAGTTGCCCATGTGACCCATTGTTGTTCCAGACCCCTATTGACTCCAATATGGATGAAACCATATCTGAGAGGCTGAACTAGAGACTCAGTGAATTAGACATAAGTTTTATTGAGGAGAATTATATATGGGGCAGTCTCATGGTAGTGGGCTAGACAGGAGAACCACTATTGTTTGTAAAAAGTATGCAGTTTATATAGCATTTTCAGTTAGCACCCTCCACCGAGTAACTTCCATTTAACTCAAAACACAGGACTTCAATTCCCTGAACAGGCTGCATTCTAAGGAATGGACTGGGTGTTCAGACATCCTTCAAAGATAAGGAGTGAATCACTGAGCTGGTCACTTCTGGATTCCTTGCTCAGAACTCAGAGTAGACATTCTTCTTAGACGATGGGGTCACTCTCAAAGTAGACTTCCGTTATGGCTGTTAGGTGCCTCCACCATTAGCCTATTAAGTAACATGAAGAGATAACTTTGCATACGCAAAGACTTTCCAGACCTGCTTTTTCCTTCCACCAATCACCTACTAATCAAAACCTTCAACAACTAAAAATGGGTAACCAACTGGACCACAATTAAGTACAGAGAGTTAATAAGGCAACCAAGATCTTCACTTAACATTGCCTTCTTGCTTTCATGACTTTTTGTTATCACTTTTGATTAGAGTTGTGAGAGATTTTTCTTGTAAATTGTGGTCTTAAAAAAATCAATTTTCCCTTCAATCTGTAAAAGACACATTGTTGACTGTGGCATAGTTATTTCCCAATAGTTAAATGCATATTCTCATTTCTACAATATGGTCCTGAAAAGTCATTTTTTTCCTGTTCTGCAGAAAATTCAAGAAAGAAAATAGGATCCTTAGCTTATCATAAGTATCTCAAAGAATATGATCATACTAAAGTAAAATAGAAAAACAAACCCACTTGCCCTCATCTGATGATCTTAAGAAATACTGCTCTGAGTGAGGAAAAAGAATAATATTAAAAGTACATAAACATGGGTTTGCAGGTTTGCATCATAAATTTATACAACTTGGTGGATAGAAAACACCTAAAAGCCAAAATTTAATTTAAAAGTGGGCTAAGTAATGCCTTTAAATGCCTGACAGAACAAGTAGCAAACATTCTTTGCAGAAACTCAATTTCAGATCAGCCCAAAAACTACTGCCACAGTAAAGTTCAGTGAATATAAACTCCTAGTCACAAATCACAAAAAACACAATAGAAAAATGAAGCACTATTTAGGACTAGAAGACGAAATATCACAGGATCCTCTGAGTGTTGCTTTGTCAGCTAGAAACCTCTGTGGCCAGTGACACCTATGCTTGAGTTTTGTTCATTTCACCCACTCTGCCAGGCAGGCTGTACTTGACTCATGCTGCTGGCCCAGATTCCATGCCCATTGAGGGTGAAACAGGCATGAAGTGGCAAGAAGTGTGTGAGTAAGTGAGCACAGAGTCTGGCCACTGTGCATAGCCAGCTGTGCCAGCTGCTGTGGCTTGGCAGGCACAGGTGCCAGCTCTGTGCAAGGCTGCAGCTGAACCAGGCATACTGGAAGTGATTTCTGTTGTGGGCACCAGTGTCTGGATGAGGGGAACATGGTGGCCTCCGAAAACTCAGAGATGTCAACAATCACAGAGCACAAAGGGTTTAGGGGGGCGCATGTTACAACTCTTTCATTCCCATCACCTGCAGCATGGTGAACGTTGGCAGGGTATGTTTCAGCTCATCTGTGTTATGCTTGTTTAGTCCTGCCACCTCACTTCAACCCATGGCTTCTGGGCTGACCCAGCCCTGCTGCTGCTTCCTGTCACATGGTGTGCCCACCTGATGCTGGTGGAGGTTGGGAGGGCTATAGTGTTACAGCAGTGTCTCAGGGAATCCCAAGGTCTGGGCCCCCAGAAGGGTCACCATTTTTCACTTCCACAGTCTGGTGAATGGGAACATGTCACCATCCACAGCTCTGGTGAGTTGTCCAGGAAAGTGTAGAAAGAGATTACATGGACAACTGGAGGGTGAGCAAGGCAGAGAAGAGTTTTATTGAGTGACAGAACAGCTCTCAGTGGCAAGTGACCCAAAGTGGGTAGCTCCTGCTGAGTCTGACTGAGTCTGGGGTCCTTATGGGCTCAGAATGGAGGAAGTGCATGCTGATTGGTCCATGTGTGAGAGAAAGTGCTGATTTTTCCATAGCTGGGCTTTTGGACCATCTGATTGGCCAAAAGGGATCAAGGAAATACCCACTCTGTCATGGACTCCAGGCAGAACTGGCATTGTGGCCCCTGGCTTCAGGCCATCCCTGGCTTGAAGATTGGGCCTCAATGGGGACCTGCCCCTTTTTGCCTAAGAATCTGTCTGACTCCTGCTGACATCAAAAGCAGAGAAGAGAGTGAGGTTCATAAAAATATCAGATATTAGAATTACCAGATGAAATATAAGTTATCTATATTGAAATAATGTACGTTATTAAAATCTGTTCAACAAAATTGTTATATAAAAAGAAGCAGATTTTAAAGGAAACTAAATGGAAAAATAATGTAATTGAAATAAACACTAATTGGATGGGTACAATATCAGATTATGAATATCTGAAGAAACATTAGTGAGCATAAGGATAAATCTGAAGATGTTATTCTGAATACAACACAGAGCAGTAAATAAATGTTTAAAAGTTTCAAGAAAAATGAAAGTGAAAATGAGAAGAAATAGGATGTCTCTAATCAACATTACTGAAGAAATTGAGAGAGTTAAGAAGAGGAAAACTAAGCTTTAAAAAACATCTAGAGGAAAGTATAGATTATCCTCAATGGCATGAGAGAATTCTCATGAAAACCCATTTCTCAACCATAGAAATTCAGTAGACACTGAAAAAAAAACTAAAGTCCTTATAAAAGAAAAAATTTATATAACTCAGATTTTTATACGACCTGAAAGTATTGCAACTGAGAACAGTATATGGGTATTTTTAGATAAACAAGAATTGAGGGTTAGACACTACAGACCCTCTCTAAGGCAACTAGTAAGATGTTTCCTGAAAGTGATTCTATATGTAACGTCTGAAATGAAAACAATGAAAAGATAAGCAAGTAAGGCAGCAAATACATTATTAGTAAATCTAAACGGATACACTGAAAACATACAAGGCAAATACTAATCAATTACACACCAAAAGAATGCTGATTAGACTATATTAATATAAAAAATGACATTTTTTGGCAAGAAGCACCCTAGGGAAGAAAAGTGCATATAAATATTTCAACTCAGTAGAAACATGTTCTGAGTTGATACATCTAATAATATATTTAGCAAAATTTTTAATAGCAAGAAGAATTAGAAAATTTGCCATTATATGGGAGGGATTTTTGCCTTACCTTCTTAATAATGGGTAGAACACATAAAATAAAAGCTATCAATAGAGTCATAGGGGATCTGAAGAAACCAATAAGTAAGCTAAATCTGTTATACAAACATAAAACACAAAGTCTCTGTGAGAATTGGCAATATCCTAAGACATAAAGCTAGTTGCAGATCTTTAAAAAAAAAAAAATTCTGTGATTACAATGCCTCTAATGCAATAACTTAAAAAACTAGAAAAATGCTTCTGAAATCTAGTAAGAAAGCCAATTAATAATCGGTAACTTCTGGGTCCAATCAGAAATTATAATGGAAATTAGACATTTAGACATCAATGATAAAATTCTCCTTGTCGAAACCTGTGGAATATAGGTAAAATAGTGCTCAGATGTAAATTTATAGCCTTAAACAATTAAATTAGAGAAGAAAAGCTGAACACTGGTGAGTAAAAAGTCTAACTTTAGGTGTTACTGTACAACATGAATACAACAAATCCATAGAAATTATAAATAAATAATATAAAACACTTACATAGGGCTAGGGCCTGTTCTAAACACTTTACATAGTCTAACAGTCTTCCAACTATTGCCATGAGGTAGATCTTTTTGTTATCTACACTTTTTTTTTAAATGAAAGCAAGTTTATTAAAGAAGTAAATAATAAAAGCATGGCTGCTTCATAGGCAGAGCAGCCTATCATCTATACTTGTTAACCCAAGCAGACTAGCTTTAGAAATTATCCTGTTAACCACTATTCTGTACTCTCTGACAGTGGACATTGAAGCAAAACTTAGTGAAATAGAAAGCAAGATTAAAATAGAATCAAATTTAACACTGACTATTTCAAGTGGATTAGGATTATAGTCTAATCCAAAGGGGTCAATACATAAATTTGTCTAAGTTTTCCTTTGATTATTGCAAGGTTGAAGCCTTGAAGGGCTGGCTATCCTTGTAGAATTTCAGATATTCAGACCCAGGGAAAAATAAGACTGGTTGATACCCCCATCTGTAAAGTGGGATAATAAAACAGAACCTACCATTTTTTGTTGCATTGAGGATTAAGTGAGATACACTATATAGATTTCTTAATCTATATAACATCTCTATATATAATCTATCTATACATAATGTATATAATATAATCTATGTAATCTGTCATGTTAATGTATTATGATGCCATTTAAATGGATGATATTGTGTTCTGCTTGCCACATATAAACTACTGGATGAACAATAGCTATTGGTGATTTGGCATTCCAATTCTAATTACATTTCTTGATCTTCTTAAAATTATTCCATTTTAATTTAAATTATTTCTTTGTTTAAGTTGTATTCAAAGTTATTAGATTTTTACCTAACAAATAAATCCACTTTATAAGAGATTTGGATGATAAATTAACTTCTTAGGGCTAATATATTAACTTTCTTCATTTTGCTCATAGTAATAATCATACCTGAATTTAAAGTCCTTTAAAGAAATCTAGTGAGCACTCCAATATCTGTGATCTAATGATGTCTATAAGACTACTGCATCTTAGAGTGCTTTTGAATTTTAAACATTTTGAATCCATTCTTTATTTTGACTGATGGAATTGCACTTTTATTTCTCATGCTATTTTGAATTTATTAAGCTTCTGTGCTTCTAAACATAATTAGCAAGGCATTAAGAATATTTTATACCTTGATTATGCATCTTTATTTTCAAAGGCTTATGCTTCTCTGATGTGTTTTGAAATCAACAAATATTATTTGTTCTGTTGCTCATGACTAGAAAATATTTCACAAGTGCTGGTAAACAAATTGTAACATATTTTTTAGTTGAAACAACATTCTTGTAGATTTTAATGGAGAATAGTAAAAGGAACTATTCATTTATTCATAAAGTGTGTTTATGAAATAAGTCAAATTAAGACACTTCATCCTTTACTTGAATAATATTAATATTTTGTGGATAGCCATGAAGGATTGTCTTAACTCACCACTCTGTTATTTCCTCCTGGAAGGGTCATGTGATTCTTCCTTTTCCTAATTTTCTTGTCTACTGCTTAGTTCTCAGCACTAATATAAAAGTGTGGTCTCGTAGGTCCCCTCACATGACCCCACAAGCAACTCTGATCCTTGGAAAGGGCGAAAGTACCTAAGTTCACATTATCAGTGAATTAAGTTTGTACCTTTACATGTCTCACTGGCCACTTCTCTGCAAAACTACTTGATTTCAGAATTTGTGTCTTCAGAATGGAATCCCACCACCCTAACCAATATCCTTGAGTGTAAACATTGGAGAAGGCGTTTAACAACTGTTGACTCCTCTTTGCCTGGCTAGCTTAACTATTGAATTTATTATTTAAGCCCAGTTAGAAAATGCATACTGAGGCAAAACTCCCTGCAGAATGAACAAGATCTTATTCTAGTCCAGGAATCCCAATTGGAACTAGAAAGCAAAATATGAAATTACTGAAAAAAGATGAATGTAGATAATAACAAGTTATGATATATCTATTCTTAATGTTCAGGGACAAGCCAGAGCACCTAATTCTCCATACAAAAACAATTAACATGCTTCTTGCCATGTCCATTTTGATGCATGTTTCTGTTATTTTTAAATACAGTGAGGTTAAGAAAAGATTGTCCACACTTAAAAATGCTATTAAAAATGCTTAATATTCAGTTTTTAAAAATATATATATGTTGTTTCTGAAGGCATTTAGTTTGCTGGTGTTTAAAATAGACAAAACCCAAAAGGTTCTGGGCTAAAAAGTCAAAATATAACTCCCAGAAGAAATGCTATTTATGACAATGTTCTTTTACTTTATTAATACCATTTTGGGAATATTTTAAGAGCAGGATATGAGTAGATAAATATTGACAGGTAATTTGGTGTGATTACAATGAGGTCATGTACTAGGTAGATTCTGGTGTAAGTACAGAATTTGATTCAGTGCTTAATTCTTTTTTAAAGAAGTTGAAGGCTCATATATGTTGATGTTATTTGATAGTACTTATAATTTTTAATTACCTTCCTGTGTAAGGTAAATAAAAGCTAATAAAGGTAATATTTTGTATAACATATTTGGGCCAACTATTGACTTTAATGTTCAAATAATGTTAGACAAGAGGTAGGGGATCTAAGATGTTTTCTTGGTTGCTTATTTTAAGCTTTATTAATTCTGAACCTGCTGAGAGCCTTGTAATCATTTTTGTGACAATTGTCAGAAAGATTGTTTTCCAGTGTACTTTTTTTTCCAGTTTAAGATTTTTTCCAGTTTAAGATTAAGACCACAACAGCAACATTTTGCCTTTGCTGTAATTATAATATTGTCTTTGTCAGACAATGCAAATCAACAGGTATTAAGAAACAGTGGTGGGAAATGACTGGGTTATGAAAGCATAAAGAGGAACTCTTAAAATTTAGGTCCAAAGGACATTTGGATTTTATGATGTTACAATATTTCAGAGTTATCTCCTAATATCCTGAAAGATTCATAAGAAAGAGAGTTTTATATTTGTGATATAAAATTGTTTCTCGATTCCTAATTTCTTTTCAAAGATTTACCTAAAAATTTAGCTTTTTCTAATATTTAATGAAGTTGATCTAATTACTGAACTTATAGCTTTGCTGGAAATTAGGATCATTACTTAGCTTCTTTTAGTGACTACAATATTTTTTTCTAATCTTTAAATATAAGTGGCAACATTATATGTCATCATTTTTCGACTACCAATGATAGCATATAATGTCCCTTTTACTACCTCTCCCTAAAACAACAAATAAACTAAAACAAAAATAATTTTAAAAACAGGCAAAAAATGAATGGGAAAGAAAATTAGCTTGTCTTCAAATTATACTACTAGGCTACAGTAACCAAAACAGATATATACTGGTAACAAAACAGATATATAGACCAACAGAACAGAACGGAGGCCTCAGAAATAACACCACACATCTATAACCATCTGATCTTCAATAAACCTAAGAAGAACAAGCAATGGGAAAAGGATTCCCTATTTCATAAATCATGCTGGGAAAACTGGCTAGCCATAAGCAGAAAACTGAAACTGGACCCCTTCCTTACACCTTATACAAAAATCAACTCAAGGTGGATTAAAGGCTTAAACATAAAACCTAAAATCATAAAAACCCCAGAAGAAAACCTAGGCAATACCATTCAGGATATAGGCATGGGCAAAGACTTCATGACTAAAATATCAACAGCAATTGCAACAAAAGCCAAAATTGACAAATGGAATCTAATTGAACCAAAGAGCTTCTCCACAGCAAAAGAAACTATCATCAGAGTGAACAGGCAACCTACAGAGTGGGAGAAACTTTTTGCACTGTAGCCATCTGACAAAGGTCTAATATCCAGAATCTACAAGGAACTTAAACAAATTTACAATAAAAAACCAAACAACCCCATCAAAAAGTGGGCAAAGGATATGAACAGACATTTAAAAGAAGACGTTTATACAGCCAACAAACATGAAAAAAAAAACCTCATCGTCACTGGTCATTAGAGAAATGCAAATCAAAACCACAATGAGATACCATCTCATGCCAGTTAGAATGGCAATCATTAAAAAGTAAGGAAACAACAGATGCTGACAAGGATCTGGAGAAATAGGAATACTTTTACACTGTTGGTGGGAGAGTAAATTAGTTCATCCATTGTGGAAGACAGTGGGGCAATTCCTCAAGGATCTAGAACTAGAAATACCATTTGACCCAGTAATGTGATTACTGGGTATATACTCAAAGGATTATAAATCATTCTACTATAAAGGCACATGCACACATATGTTTATTGCAGTACTATTTACAATAGGAAAGACTTGGGACCAACCCAAATGTCCATCAATGATAGACTGGATAAAGAAAATGTGGCACATATACATCGTGGAATTCTATGCAGCCATTAAAAAGAATGAGTTCATGTCTTTTGCAGGGACGTGGATTAAGCTGGAAACCATCATTCTCAGCAAAGTAACACAGGAACAGAAAACTACACACCACATGTTCTCACTCATAAGTGCAAGTTGAACAATGAGAACACATGGGCACAGGGAGAGGAACATCACACAGCAAGGCCTGTTGGGGCTTGGGATGGAAGAGGAGGGAAAGCCTTAGGACACATACCTAATGCATGCGGGGCTTAAAACTTAGATGATGGGTTGATAGGTGCAGCAAACCACTATGGCACATGTATACCTGTGTAACAAACTGACACATTCTGCACATGTATCCCACAACTTAAAATTTGAAAATTAAAAATATTAGCCAGTCTTGCTTTATATAAATAGAAGTTCTATCCTTCAATCACTTTAATTAATAGGATTCACTGAAAGTAACAGTGGACTATAGTTTTGTACACATTTTTGTCATTGGAAATCCTTATTTGCAGTTCTGCTTTTCTCACATTTTCTTTCCTAAACTCAGAATTGTACAACCTACTAACATTTTATTCTTCTAAAAATTGATTTTTATACTTGATTTGTATCCTATAAACAAAGCATTGTTATTGACTATTAGTGTATTATCTTCTGCATTTTCCAAATATTAAAACATTTGAATCCAAAATAGGACGAAATGTTGTGGGAAGCCAGGGACCCCAAATGGAGGGACCGGCTGGAGCCGCGGCAGAGGAACATAAATTGTGAAGATTTCATGGACATTTTTCAGTTCCCAAAATTAATACTTTAATAATTTCTTACACCTGTCTTTACTGCAGTCTCTAAACATAAATTGTAAGTTTTCATGGACATTTATCAGTTCCCAAAATTAATACTCTTATAATTTCTTATGCCTGTCTTTAATCTCTTAATCCTGTTATCTTTGTAAGCTGAGAATGTACGTTACCTCAGGACCACTATTGTACAAATTGATTGTAAAACATGTGTTTTAAGAATATGAAATCAGTGCACCTTGAAAACGAACAGAATAACAGTGATTTTAGGGAACAAGGGAAGACAACCAAAGGTCTGACTAACTGCAGGGTTGGGCAGAATATAGCCATATTTTTCTTCTTGCAGAGAGCCTATAAACGGACATGCAAGTAGGAGAGATAGCACTGAATTCTTTTCCCAGCAAGTAATATTAATAATTAATACCCTGGGGAAGGAATGCATTCCTGGGGGTAGGTCTATAAACGGCTGCACTGGGAGTGTCTGTCTTATGTGGTTGAGATAAGGACTGAAATACGGCCTTGTCTCCTGCAGTACCCTCAGGCTTATTAGGGTGAGAAAAAGATCCCACCCTGGTAAATTTGAGATCAGACTGGTTCTCTGCTCTCGAACCCTGTTATCTGTTGTTTAAGATGTTTTTCAAGACAATACGTGCACAACCAAACATAGACCCTCATTAGTAATTCTAATTTTGCCCTTTGCCTTGTGATCTTTATTGCTCTTTAAAGCATTTGATCTTTGTGACCTACTCCCTATTTGTACATCCCCTCCCCTTTTAAAGTCCTTAATAAAAACTTGCTGGTTTTGCAGCTCAGGGGACATCACAGACCTACCGATATGTGATGTCACCCCCGGAGGCCCAGCTGAAAAATTCCCCTTTTTGTACTCTTTCTCTTTATTTCTAAGACTGGCTGACACTTAGGGAAAATAGAAAGGACCTACGTTGAAATATTGGGGGTTGGTTCCCC
Organism: Macaca fascicularis; assembly: GCF_037993035.2. Classification (NCBI taxonomy): domain Eukaryota; kingdom Metazoa; phylum Chordata; class Mammalia; order Primates; family Cercopithecidae; genus Macaca; species Macaca fascicularis. Next base: position 13,744,602 of record NC_088380.1, on the reverse strand, counting down.
TGATACAAAATAGTTTTCTAAAAATAAATTTTGGTCAGGATATCATGGAAATAGAGTCACTCTGGGAACTCAGAATATAAAAGAAGCAATAGTACTTTTAATTTTTTGGTATTCTTAGTATGTTGACAATGTCTTAGAACCAATGTAAACTTTGACTCTGCTATTTGCGTTACAATTAACGTACTCAGTTTCCAAAAGGGAGGAAAAGAGACATACATTAATTGCTTAATATTGTTGTAGGAAATATTTTTAATGTATTAACCCAGAAGCCCTTAAACTTTTTGTTTTCAGGATGCCTTTATATTTAAAACTATCATAGAAGTTCTAAATAGTATAAATTACTATTTCTCTTTCTCTCTACTTACTGTATTGGTAATTACAACTAATAAATGTTTAAATATTGTTTATTTATATTTTATTGAATACTATTTATTGATATTGATATGGTTTGGATTTCTGTCCTCACCCAAATCTCATTTTGAATTGTAACCCCCAGTGTTGAAGGAGAGACCTAGTGGGAGGTGATTAGATCATTGGGGTGGCCTTTCCCTTTGCTGTTCTCATGATAGTGGGTGAGTTCTCACGAGATCTAATTGTTTTAAAAGTTTGTAGTACCTCCCCCTTCTCTTTTTCCTGCTCTGGTCATGTGAAGATGTGTTTCCTTCCTCTTCACCATTCTCCATGATTGTAAATTTCTATGTACATCATGCTTCATGTACAGCCTGCATAACTGTGAGCCAGTAAAACCTCTTTTTTTTCAAATAAATCAGTCAGTCTCAGGTAGTTTTCTATAGAAGTGCAAGAACTGACTTATACAGAAAGTTGGTACTGGAAGGTAGGGCATTGCTATAAAGATTCCTGAAAATGTGGAAATGTTTGGAATTTCTTAGAGGCTTGTTAAATTGTTGTGATCAAAATATTGATAGTGATGTGGACAATGAAGTACAGGCTGAGGTAGTCTCAGATGGAAATGAGGAACTTATCGGGAACTGGAGTAAAGGTAACTCTTTCTCTGCTTTAGCAAGGAGATTGGAGGCATTGTGCCCATATTCTAGGGATCTGTGGAACTTTGGACTTGACAGTGATGATTTAGGGTATCTGACAAAAAGTAATTTCTAAACAGCAATGTGTTCAAGATGTGAACTTGCTGCTTCTAATAGTGTTTTGTTATATGCATGAGCAAAGAGATAATGTGAAGCTGGAACTTATATTAGAAAGGAAAACAAACATAAAAGTATAGAAAATGTGCAGCCTGACCATGTGGTAGAAAAACCAGCTTTTAAGCATTCTCCAGAAATTTGTGTAAGTAAAGAGGGGCCGAAGGTTTATAGCTAAGACAATGGGGAAAATGCCTGGAAGACATTACAGAGACCTTCATGGCAGTTCCTACCATCACAGACCTGGAGGCCTAGAAGGGAAAAATGGCTTTGTGGCCCAGGCCCATGGCTTCGCTTCCCTGCACAACCTTGAGACACCGCTCTCAGCATTCCAGCTACTCCAGCTGGAGCTGTGGTTAAAAGGGCCCCAGGTATGTTTCGGGCTGCTTCTCTAGAGGGTGCCAGCCATAAGCCTTGGTGACTTCCATGTAGTGTTAAACTTGCAGGTGCACAGAGGGCAAGAGTTGAGGCTTGGGAGCCTCCACCTAGATTTCAGTGTATGTATAAAAATGTCTGCATGTCTAGTAGGAAGTCTGCTGCAGGGGCAGAGCCCTTATGGAGATCCTCTACTAGTGCAATATGGAGTGGAAATGTGGGCTTAGAGCCTCCATACCGAGTCCCCACGGGGGCACTGCCTAGTGGAGCTGAAAGAAGAGGGTCACCATCCTCCAGAGCCTAGAATGGTAGATACACTGGCAACTTGCACCATGCACCTGGAAAAACTACAGGCATTCAACAGCAGCCCTTGAGAGCAGCCATGGGAGGTGAACCCAGCAGAGCCAAAAAAGCAGAACTGTCCAAAGCCTTGGGAGACAACCCATTGCATCAGTGTGGCCTGGATGTGAAGTATGGAGCCAAAGGAGATTATTTGGAAGCTTTAAGATGTAATGACTGCCCTTCTGTTTTTCAGACTTGCATGGGGCTTGCAGTCTCTGTTTTGGCCAATCCTTTTGGAAAGGGGAGCATTTACTCAAAGCCTATATCCCCATTGTCTCTTGGAAATAACTAACTTGTTTTTGATTTGACAGGCTCATAAGCAGAAGGGACTTACCTTCCCTTAGATGAGACTTTGGAATGTAGGCTTCTGAGTTAATGCTAAAATGAGTTAAGACTGGGGAACTGTTGAAAAGGAATAATTGTATTTTGCAATGTAACAGGCACATGAGATTTGAGAGGGGCCAGGGTGAAATAATATGATTTGGCTCTGTGTCCCCACTCATCTCATGGCAAATCCTCAGTGTTGGAGGATGGCACCTGTGGGAGGTGATTGGATCATAGGGGTGGATTTCCCCCTTGCTGTTTTCATAATAGTGAGTAATTTCTTATGAGATCTGGTTGTTTAAAAGTGTATAGCACTTCCTCCTCCTTTTTCTTCTTCCTGCTCTGGCCTTGTGAAGATGTGCTTCCTTCCTCTTTGCCTTCTGCTATGATTTTAAGTTTCCTGAGGCCTCCCCATCCATACTTCCTGTACAGTCTGCAGAACTGTGAGCCCATTAAACCTCTTTTCTTTATAAATTACCTAATCTCAGGTAGTTTTTTTACAGCAGAGTAAGAATAAAATAATACAAATATTTTTATATACCAATAAAATAGCACTTATCATGTTAACTTAAATAGTCTATTTCTTATAGAAACTCTATTGTCAAAAAATAACCATGACAAGAGAACTTTTTTGTAGTTTTTGCATACATATTTAATATTTGGGTTAGTACAGGGCAATTGAAATTTCTTATTGATATCTCAGTCAATGTTTTCCAGATTCATTTTTTAAAAATGTATAGAGAAAAGATTCATAATTGCACAGATATATATTTGGAAATGGGAGGAATATTTGAATTACCTTCCATGGTAATTGTCGATATTTGTCTTTGATACCACACCAAGATTTGGTATGTGGTAGTTACTTGAAAAAAGGTTATTTGCAATTTGTACTTTGAAATTATTTCAATGAATTTTTCATACTTTATTGTCTTAAAATAAGTTGGACTATCTTGCACTTTGGGTAAATCTTTAACATATGTATGATTATCATGCATTTGCCACTTAGAAAATATCAGTTCAGTAATTATGCAAATTTTTCAAATGTTCATATATTTCCTTTAAGTGTTGGAAGCTGTCAAGCTCATGGTGGCCATTAGATTTTCCAAAATTCTAATCTTAACTGGGAGGCATAAATGTTGGTATTTAAAGCAAACACTATCAGTTATTTCTTTTGAAGTGACAGGCTCATTTTGCCGATTTTCTTAAATGTCTGCCAAAACCCAAGTTGAGTAACCAGAGTTTGTGTATTAGTCATTCTTTCCAATGAAATTGTTGTTCCTTGGAAAATATGGCTCTTTCAGTTCAGAATTCAGACAATCCCTTATGTGCTTTTACACATGAACTGTCACACTTCAGTAGGCGACAAAAGTGCCTTATGTGTACTTCTAATTTCACCACACAGAATATTAAAATGTAACATTATCTGACTAGCTTTAAAATAACATTTTTAAGCCATTCTTCTATTTTTCTTTTTTTTTCCCCACAAGTGTGTGGTGTTGACATACACATTAACTAGTAATATAGTAGCAATCCCAAGACAATCAGTCAAGCTATGGGTGGTAGGGTTCCAATAGTTTTATCTGCTATTGATTTTGCATAGTTAGTTCAAATTCAAAAACAGAAGAAAGGCCAAATAACAACTTAGTATTGTTATGGAGATAGTTTAGACCTGTCGATACCACCTGCAACACCTTGTGTTTCAACAGGTTGGTTTTATTACTCATCTTGGTAAGGAACATGCCACCGTGGAGAGCTAAGGGGTGTCCCATACAGGTGTTAAAAAAGACTTATTTATTATAGGGTATGGACTTATTTGGTGGGTTTCGTTTTATTTTGTTTGAGACAGAGTCTCACTCTGTCACCCAGGCTGGAATGCAGTGGTGGAATCTCAGCTCACTGCAACCTCTGCCTCCTGAATTGAAGTGATTCTCATGTCTCAGCCTTTCAAGTAGCAGGGATTACAGGTGCACACCACCTTCCCCAGATAATTTTATATTTTTAGTGGAGATGGGGTTTGCCATGTTGGCCAGGCTGGTCTTAAACTTCTGGCTGCCAGTGATCTGCCTGCCTTGGGCCTCCCAAAGTGCTGGGATTGCAAGTGTGAGTCATCATGCCCAGCTATTTGGTGGTTTTGAAGAGAGTTTAAGAAGTGGAGTTTGGCTCTGAATTGCTTTTAGGAAGCAGGGATAATCCTAAATTGAGGTACATCCATCCATCTCATGTTTCTAGAGGGCAGATTACAGATGATGCAAAAGCTGTAATTCATAAATACTAAGCAGTCACTCAGCCAAAATCAGGGGATGGACATTGGCTTTGCTTTTTCTGTGTGTAGACATTACAAAACAAAATGTTGATTCAATATGGTCACAGAATGGCCTTGTCTGTTGTTGATGTGCTGTGAAAGTATGTCCAACAGAACACCATGTCTTGCCTGTGGGTGTGAGGCAAACTCCTGGATATTAGAGGCTGCTTTTCTCTTTCTCAGATATCATGGGCTTCCTGAAAGTGTCAACCCTCTGGAGGTCCATGAATGATATTTATATTTTTCCTTTGTTTACTTCCCCAGATCCAGCATCTAGACTCATTGACCCTAAGGAAAAAATTCATGTAACACAACGCAGAGACAAAATTAGCCAAAATTTTAATATTTGGTTGTTAGAGATTTCAGAAGCCACGAATTTATAAGAATTTATGAAAAGCCAAATTGTTCCATCAATAAGAATAGATGTGAGTCTCTTGGCTGGCACAGGAAATAAGAGGTTCAAAAGAAAAAAAATTCCAGACTGGGTTCATTGACTCACGCTTTTAATCCCAGCGCTTTGGGAGACTGAAGTAGGCAGATCACCTGAGGTCAGGAGTTCACGACCAGCCTGGCCAACATGGTGAAGCCCCGTCTCTACTAAAAGTGCAAAAATTAGCTGGGTGTGGTGGCATGCACCTGTAGTCCCAGCTACTGGGGAGGCTGAGGCAGGAGAATCGCTTAAGCCTGGGAGGCAGAGATTACAGTGAGCTGAGATTACGCCACTGCACTCCAGCCTGGGCAAGAGAGTGAGACTCTGCCTCAAAAAAAAAAAAAAAAAAAAAAAAAGAGAGAGAAAAGAAGTTGCAGACACTGTTGGGTCTCTGAGAAACCTCTGATCAAATCAAACCTCAGGGAGGAGGGAGACGTGAGAGCAGAGCTTCCCTACCCCCACCTTCCACTTAGAGCAGTCCAAAGTTTCTCACCATTAGATGAGATACTAAAGAGGAACTTTGTGCATGTAACACATTTGGACTTATCACAGTTTTCCTCGGAATATCATTTTCACGAGATCAGTTCACCCAATGAGTATTAAGGTATCAATACTAACGTAAAACTTCTGCCTCTAATTTTTAAATTGTAGCATTGACTATGAACAATTGCTATGAGAATTATATATATTTCTGGGGATTTGCATTGTTGATATTTTAATACCATGCTTAGAATGTCTATTGTATGTAAACTTACACATGTGACAAATACTTTCAGTGGTGCAGCAAAATATTTCTGACTCCAATGTAGTCTTTTTATTCATATTTTGGCTTTTTTCAGGATGCTTAAAATGATTAGACTGCAAGAACTCAAAAATCACATTGAAATCTTAGAAAGGATTAAGTTATTTTGAGATACATGGTTTATAAAACTATGGAGATGTATAAGTTTATAAAACCCTACAGAGGTAGAGAAGCAAGAGGATAATTAATACTAAGGAAAAACAGCAGAAATTGAGGAGAACCATGCAGTGAAACATATTACAAAAAGAATTAGATCTGGATACTAAATTATCTGTAATTAAAGTAAAATACTATATCAGGAGAAATATATACTCCCATAAGAACTATAAAGGAAGCCAAAGGTGAGAAGAGTAAAACCCTTTAAGTAATCAGAACATGTGATTTGATGATCAATGTTTCACTTGATCCAACTCCTATAATTCCTGTTTTATATCAAAAGTAGAGTTAAACAAATATATAATATTTGTAAAGCTACCAAATTAATATCGTGTACTGTTTAATAACAAGTCTTGCCCTTGAATGGCATTTTTGTGCCTGCTACACTTTGTGTTATATTTTTGATGTCCCTGTTGAACTAAATGAATGATTTAATGAATAAATAAATAAAAACTATTACATTATTAATCCATTAAAATATATGTGAGGATGTTAAGTAGGACACAAACAATGTAAGCACAGCAAATGCATATTTTATAAAAAGAGTTTCCGCTGATAATAATATAAAACAAGCTTTTAGATGTCACATTTTTAAAACTATAACTTTTGTTTAATGTCTATGAAAATGTAATAAAAATGACAGCCAAAAATTTGGGTATGTTTTGCTTTTTTTCTTTTAAGCTATCTTTCCACACCTGTGACCAGACTGCTATGCTTGTCAGAAACAATAAAATAGAAGTCTCCTAACTACTGGAAACAGATCTATCCACAAGACCACAGGGAATCCCGCCCAGGAACCAGCTGCTCTGTTTAAATCTAGTTGGCACTACAAACCATACACAAGGAGCTCTTCTGAAAGTTGTGCTTACATCATTTATTTTCAAACACGTTTATTTTGTTAGATTATGAAAATGCAATACAATATTTTAATTCAAAGTTTTCCATCAAAGTTATAGAAGCTGTGAATTTCCAAGTACACACTCCAAGCATTAAGAGAGGCTACAGTCTCAGTTGTATATGCAATCTCTTTCTAAATATGTTCCCTTACACTTAAAAATAAAGACTTTCATCAAAGTGTAAATTAAAAAGAAAATTCTACGCCCCTCAAGTAACTGATGAATACCACTTTTGGTCTTTCCAAAGTAAATTTGGCATTCCAAAGTAAATTTGAAAATCTAGTTCAGGCCATGATAGAAACGGGTTGAATATGTCTCATTATATCCTCCTCCCTTTGGAATTCAGGCACACCTGACCACCATTAACATTACAACAGATCTTAGGACTGGACCAAACAGGCTCTTTGTAGCAATAAGATACCCAGCTCCAACCTGACTCCAGTGTAGCATCACATGACAGATAACAGGCCCTAAAATCAATGGAAATATTTGACTCCAAAATATATTTATTTGACAGGTTTTTGTAAAGGCCCTGCAACGCTGTTTCTTGTGGGGAAAATCTACATTCTGTGGAGAGTCACCTTCACTTTCCAGATCTTTTTTTCTGATCCAGGAAAGAATTAACTAAGAGTGTGGCACCCTTTTAAGTCTGATAAAAAACATCCACAACCATTTCTCTCAGAAGCCTGCTACCTGGAGGCTTTATCTGCACAATAAGAACCTTGATCTTTCTAACTCCTTATTGTAACCCAAACATTTCCTTCTGTTGACTCCAGGTCTTTCCATAATAACTCTTTCAACTAATGGCCAATCAGAAAATCTTTAAATCCACCTATGACCAGGAAGCCTCCCCACACTTTGAATTGTCCTGCCTTTCCAGACGGAACCAATGCAACTCTTACGTGTATTGATTGATGCCTTATGTCTCCCTAAAACATATGAAACCAAACTGTAGCCTGACCACCTTGAGCACATGTTTTTAGGATCTCCTCGAGCTGTGTTAAGGGCTATTGGTCACTCATATTTGGCTCAGAATAAATCTCAAATATTTTACAAATTTTGACTCTTCATCAGCAAAATAGGTGGAACTCAAGGTCCTATATCTTTCAAACAGGATGTTTGATCCTGACCCAAGTATCAGTTGAGAGAAAAATAAATTCGTGTGTGTGTGTGTGTGTGTGTGTGTGTGTGTGTGTATTCCAAATATCATTTGAAATTCAAATGCTCTTCATTCTGGGTAGAATTTAAATCTATTCAAATTGTCATGATTGATTGAGGTTAGCATTTGAATAGAAAATGGAAAAACAGCAAAATTGGTAGATTGTTTTCCCTGATAAAGTGAGGAGGTGTGGGAAGTCCCAGGAAGGTTTCTGGCATATCACTTTAAAATTATCATTTCATATAATTTGACTGCAAAAGAGAGGAAAACAAATTCAGAGGTGATTGATCTTTTATGCATTTTCATTTTTATTTTAAATAATTACAAAATTGGATTTTGCATATTTTTCTACTGAGAACCCAAGAAAAAATAAAAAGAATAGAAAGCTAAATGAAAATTACTTTCGTATTTGATTTAGAATTCACATTCTATTGAGTAATGAACCACAGAGAATTTTCTCTATATAAAATTTTTAAAAATTATTTTATAAAATAGTTTTTGTACATATTTATGTTGATAATATATGTTAATGTATTTTACTGTTAAATTATGAATTTATTTAAAATATGTAATAGAAGCATCACATTCTTTGTAAATTACAGTAGTAATATAGAAACAAAATAGATCACTCAGAAAAATAACTAAAATTATGGCACTAAGACTGTGCAATTAATAATTTTGAAATTCTCTGGCTTAAAATTTTTTCAAAACATAATAGTTGAAGTAATTAAATTGACACCTAATGAGGAAAACTTTGAAGTATATTAGGATTTTCAAATCAAATTTTGAGGAAGGGCTAATTTAAGAAAAGTTATTCTTTAAAATTCAATTCCTCTTGAAGGAAAGAAGTCTTTGATGAACCCATGAATACAGAAGTTTGACAACATTTTTGTGTTTCCTTTGCTTTGTATTATAAAACACAGGTAGATCTGTGTTTTTTGGAATGCTATGCATACCATTTTCAGTCAAAGAAAGTTCTCTTATGTATCATCCTGGAACACAGAGGCTGGGGGAAGATTGGCAGGTGATTGGAGAAGGAGGCAGGTCACCAGATTATGAAGACATGGTACGACATGTGAAGGATTGTGTTGTTTATCCAAAGTAACAGTTTTCTAATGGAAGCTTTTGATGATTGCTTGATCATAACTTTATTTTTAAGAGGAAATGCAGTCTACAATCACAGGTGTATAAGTAATATAATAAGGAAAGATGCCAGTTTTCTTTTTCAGATACATGGACAAATATTCTAGTTTTTTATTTCTTTCTAATTATGAACCTTCCTTCACTAAAAGAAAAAAGTGATCTTTTTATGTAGCATTCAGCATGGACAACTTTCCAAAAATTTATCAGTATTTTCCCCAGAATTAGAATTAGAATTAGAATTCTCCAAGTTTTTGAAAATCATCAACCTAAGACTATCTTTATTTTTTTTTTAGAAAGTGCTAAGAAATTCATGCAAAATACTCCCTGGAGGAAGAGCAAAAAGTTATAAGAAAATATGGGGAAAAAATAAAAGGTATTATTTATACTGCAGTTGATGAAATAATATAGGAAAAGACTCAGTAAAAGACTAACAAAATGTGTGAAAAATGATATGATGTTAGGTGGAAGTGATTAAAGTAGAAAAGTGGAATCATTGAAGAAATATTTAAATGATAAAATGATGAGGAATTGGTGATTCTTTGGCTGTTATGTAGGAGAGGGAGGAGTTAAGAAATACAGCATAACAGTTTGTTCAACTGGTCGAATCAAAGTCTCATTGAAGGATATGAATTTCACTGTAGTTGATCTGTCCCACACTGTGGTGTACTCTGTGTGCCTCTTGGAAGGTTGTGTTGTAAAGTATGGCACTAAATTTCCAAGAATTTTAATTAAAGAATTAAAGAAAACAATTCTCCTTGGTTAACAGCACTTCTCTAATATATTTGCCTGAGAAACCTTTTTTTCCGTTGACTAGTTATTAACAGCTTGAGAGAAACACATATATATTATAAACACAGAAGAAATATGCCATTTTGCTTCTGTTGTCATTTCTAAGATACCATTCTCTTTTGGCTTTCTTTATAATTTTCTAATAATTTATTCCTTTGCTGTTCTGTAGGCTCATATTCCTCTGTGTACTCTTTAAACGTTCGTGCTGTAAAGGCCCAAATTATTTCTTAAGAAGTCTTTCTACATCTAACATTTTTCTTTTAAATCTATCTCTTCATATACTCCAGACGGAGCATTCTAAAGCTTAAATCTAGATGCATTAGAGATGCATTAAAGCCTTCAGTGACACATATGACTCAGTAATGTCTAAAGCCCACTGCAAGAGAACAATGGCCTTCTCAGGCCACTCATCCCTCCACTCCCTGCCTAGTAATGTATTCATGAGCAATACAAAGTTGTTTTCAGTTACTTCTTTGTAATGTGCTTTTTCCTGCCTTCTTCACTTTACTCATGATATTCCTTTTGAAAATAATGCTATATTGACTCCAACTTTGACTCATGAATCAATACTCACTTTTTATTTCTCAGCCCCAGCACCACCTCTGAAAAGCCTTTTATCTATAACATTTCCCCCGCTGAAAAGGTATCGCTCTTTTCTTTCTTTATGTTCTCAAAATTGAAACTCCATTATTCATTTACTACATGGCTCTAAACTTGCCTGTTTACATATAGGTCTCCCACAGTGAGCTGTGAGCTGTTAGAGGTGACAAAACTTGTCCATAGGCATGGCGTCTAGGATCATGGCTCCTTTACACAGAATCTTAACATTCTCTTTGAATGAAAGAGTGGAGAGGAAAGCAATCTTTCATGTTCCTTTGCTATTTAATAGGTAATTCAAACTGCCTTTCTACTCTGTGCCATTTTCATGTCTAAATATTGCTGCTTCTCAAATACTTCTATGTTCCACCATCTGATAGACATGTATATTTTTAATGAATGGTGCACTCGATTCCAATATGTCAGTGCTACCCAATGCTTGTTGCCATTCCTCTCTGATTTTTCATTTTTGTTCCTTAAGTGTTGAAAGAAGTTGTATTGAGTTTCCAAATTATATCTTTTTTTCCCAGCTTTATTAACATGTAATTGACAAATAAAAATTTTACATACTTGTGGTGTACAATGTGATGTTTTGAAATATGTATACATTGTGAAATACTGAAATCAAGCTAATTTACATATGGATCACCTCACATACTTATCTTTTTGGATATGTGATGAGATCATTTATGATGTACCTTATGAGCAATTTTCAAGCATACAATTCATTATTATTGACTATAGTTAGTTATACCAGTCACTATAGTCTACAATACATCTCTCAAACTTCTGCATCCTGCTTAACCAAAACTTTGTACCCTTTGACCAACATCTGCTAATTCCCCCAGCACCACCTCAAACCCTGCTGACCACCATTCTACTCTCTGCTTCTGTAACATCAACATTTTAAGATGCCAAATATAAGTGAGATCATAAAGTGTTTGTCTTTCTGGGCCTGGCTTCTTTCACTTAGCATAATGTCCACCAGGTTCATCCATTTCGTTGAAAATGAAATAATTTATTTCTTTTTAAAGACTAAATATTATTTTATTTATATGGTAATGGTTTGTATATTTGTTCCCCCTCAAATCTCATGTTGTATTTTTATCCTCAATGCTAGAGGTGGGGCCTTTTGGGAGGTATTTAGGTCTTGGGGACAGATCCCTTATGACTGATGCTGTCTTCATGATAGTGAGTGAGTTCTTTCAGGATCTGGTCATTAAAAAGTGCTACGGGGGGTCCTTGCTCCCAGAGCTCCTAAGATGGTGGCAGGTTGCTTCCAAAATGGCAATAGGCCACTTCCAAGATGGTGACAAGCCTCATGTTCTCTGACCCGCGGTTCTTGGCCTCATGGATTCCGAGGAATGGAATCTTGGGCCATGTGGTGAGTGTTATAGCACTATTAGACCCATAGCTGTGGGTCATGGAAAGGAACCGTGGAACCCAGTGACTAGTGTTCAGCTCGATTAGGATGAACCCAGGCACCCCGTGCAGGAACAATGGCAAGCCTTTAGCCCAATCGGGAGTGGCAGTGGGTGCCTTGCTGGATGAGAAGCACGCGGACATCCTGCTGTATCCAGAGGAATGTAAGTCAGCTGCAGGTCTGCAATGGTGGCAAACAGCAGTGGTGGACGGCGAGCGAAAGCTCGGCTCTAGCCATAGCAAACACGGACCAGAAGAGTGCAGTTGCAAGATATAATAGAGTGAAAACAGAGCTCCCATACAAAGGGAGGGGATCCAAAGAGGGTAGCCATTGCCGGCTCGAATGCCTGGAATGATCCTTGTCTCTCGCACTGTGCTCTCAGGCAATTAGATAACTGGCTATTTCTTTACCTCTTGTTTTTGCCTAATTAGCATTTTAGTGGGCTCTCTGATTGGTCACGTGTGAGCTAAGTTGCCAGCCCCGTGTTTAAAGGTGGATGCAGTCACCTTCCCAGCTAGACTTAGGGATTGTTAGTCCACCTAGGAAATCCTGTCTTTCAAAAGTATGTGGCACCTTCCCCCAAAACTCACTCTTGCTCCTGCTCTTCTAGGTGTGTCTGCTTCCCCTTCACCTTGTCTCACCATGGCAAGCTTCCTGAAGCATCCCCAGGATCTGAGCAGATGCCAGCACCATGCTTCCTGTAATTCCTGCAGAACTGTAAGTCAATTAAACCTCTTTTCTTTACAAATTACTCAATCTTTGGTATTCTTTATAGCAATGCAAGAATGGTCTCACATGCACAGATTAAATGGCACTGAGGAGTGGGGTATTTCTATAACAATAGCTGAAAATGTGGAAGCTTTTTTGGAACTGGGTAACAGGTAGACATTGGAAGAGTTTGGAGGGCTCAAAATAAAACAAAAAGATGAAGGAAAATTTGAAACTTCTTAGAGACTATTTAAATGGTTGTGGCCAAAATGTTGATAGTGATACGGACCGTGAAGTTCAGGTCAATGAAGATGTAAATGAGGAACTTAGTGGGAACTGGAGCAAATGTCATTCATGTTATACCTTAGCAAAGAGCTTGGCTGCATTCTGCTTATGCCCTAGTGATCTGTGGAAATTTGAACTTCAGAGTGACAACCTAGGGTATCAGGTGGAGGAAATTTCTAAGCAGCAATGTGCTCAATATGTAGCCTGGCTGCTTCTAACAGCCTACTCTCAGATGTAGAAGTGAAAAAAAAAAAAAAAGACTTAAAGTTGGAGTTTATATTTGAAAGGGAAGCAGAGCATAAAAGTTTGAAAAATTTGCAGCTTGACCAGGTGGCAGAAAAAGAAAAAGGTTTTTTAAGACAGAATTCAAGCAGGCTGTGGAGTAACCACTTACTAGAAATATTTGCATAACTAAAAGGGAGTCAAGTGCTAATAGCCAAGATAGTAGAAAATGGCCTCAAAGTCATTTCAGAGACCCTTGGGGCAGCACTTCCTATCAAAGGCCTGGAGTCCTAGGAGGAATAAACAGTTTTATGGGTCAGGCCCATGGGCCTGATGGTCTGCACAGCCTCGGGCCAATGCTTCCAGCATCCTGGCTGCTCTGGCTCCAGCCTTGGCTCAGAGGGCCCCAGTTACAAACTGTGGTTGCTTCTTCAGAAGGTGCAAGCAGTAAGCCATGGTGGCTTTCAGGTATTGCTAAGCTTACAAGAGCACAGAATGCAAAAGTGAAGAAGCAGTCTCTACCTAGATTTCAGAGGGTAAGTGGAAAAGTCCAGGTCTCCAGATGGAATCTTGCTGCAATGGGGGAGCCTCCACAGAGAACTTCTATTCAGGCAGTGCAGATGAAAAATGTGGGGTTGGAGGCCCCACAGAGTACCCATTGAGACACTGTCTAGTGAAACAGTAAAAAGGGGGCCACCATCATTGTTCTCCAGGTCCTAGAATGATAGATCCACTAGAAGTTTATAGTTTGTTCCTGAAAAAGCCGCAGGCACTCAACAAACTGTAAGAGCAGCTGCAGGGGCTGAGCTCTGCAAAGCCACAGGAGTGGAGCTGCCCAAGGTCTTAGGACCCCATGTCTTGCACCAGTGTGTCCTGAATGTGTTACATGTAGTCACAGGAGATTATTTTGGAGATTTAAGACGTAATAACTACCCTGATGGATTTCAAACGTTCATGAGGCCTGTCGCCACTTTCCTTTGGTTGATTTCCCTCTTATGGAATGGCAATGTTACCCAACGCTTATACCGCCGTCGTGTCTTGAAATTAAATAACTTGTTTTTGACTTTATAGACTCATAGGTGAAAGGGACTTACTTTGTCTCAGATGAAACTTTGGACTTTGGACTTCTGAGTTAATGCTGGAGTGAGTTAAGAATTTGGGAGATTGTTGAGAAGACATGATTTTATATTGTTGAGAAGACATGATTTTATTTTGCAACGTGAGAAGACTATGAGATATCAGAAGGGCCAGGGGCAGAATGATATAGTTTGGATATTTGTCCCTGCCCAAATCTCATGTTGAATTGTAGTCCCTAATGCTGGAGGTGGGTCTGGTGAGAGGTATTTGGATCATGGGGGTGGATCTCTTATGCCTTGGTGCTGTCTTCACAATAGTGAGTGATTTCTCATGAGATCTGGTCGGTTAAAAGTGTGTAGCACCTCCCTTCCCAACTCTCTTTTGCTTCTGCTCTGATCATGTTACATACTTGCCCCCCTTCACCTTTCACTATGATTATAAGCTTCCAGAGGCCCCTCTAGAAGCTGAGGACATGCCAGCACCATGCTTCCTATAAAGCCTGCAAACTGTGAGCCAAGTAAACTGCTTTTCTTTATACATTTTCTAGTCTCAGGCATTTCTTTATAGCAATGCAATAATGGCTTAAGATATAAGAAATACGTATTTTATTTTTCAAATCCATGCACCTATATGAATACTTTCGTTGATTCCGTATCTTGGCTATTGTGAATTGTAGTGAGTACGGGAGTGCAGATAACTTCTTAACATGTGGACTTCATTTCCTGTGGTTATATACACAGAAGTGGGATTGCTGAGTAATATGGTATGTCTATTTTTAATTTTTTGAGGAATCTCCGTAATGACTGTACTAATTTATGTTTTGACCAATAGTGTACAAGGATCTTCTTTACTGTACATCCTTGCTAACACTGATTATCTTTTGTCTTTTTGATGATAGACATCACGTCATTATTTCTAAAAGTTTATTCATTTGCATCCCTTTGGGTTTATTTACTATTGCTATAGACTGAATTGTAGAGCTTCAAAATTCATTGGTTGAAGTTCTAATCCCAAAAGTGACTGTACCTGGAGATTGGGTCTTGGGAGGTAATTAAGATTAAATGACATCATAAAAATGAGGTCCAAATACCATGGAACTGTGTCCTTATAAGGAAATCTCTCCTCTCTCTCTCTCTCTCTCTCTCTCTCTCTCTCTCTCTCTCTGTCTCTCTCTCTGCCATATGAGGGAGGTGACCGTCTGCACGCCAGAAAGAGGATACACATGTCAGGCACCAAATTGGCTAACACTTTGGTCTTGAACATCCCAGACTCCAGGACTCTGAGAAATACATTTGTATTGTTAAGCTACCCAGTCTGTGGTATTTTGTTATAGCAGTCCCAGCGGGCTAACATCAATTACTCTTATATATGTCAGTTAATTTTTTAGACTTGACAGTACTCTATTACATATACCTTAACTTACATGAATTACATATATAATTCTTAGATTTATTTTAAAAAACCAATATCCTAAATAAATTAATAAATCAATCAAGGTTTTAAGGTTGAATTTATTTGGATTTTTTTTTTTTTTTTGGAGACATAGTCTCACTTTGTCACCTGGGCTGGAGGGCAGTGGTGAGATCTCAACTCACTGCAGTCTCTGCCTCCTGGGCTCAAGTGATCCTCCTGCCTGAGCCTCCTGACTAGCTGGGACTACACGTGCACACCACTACTCTTGGCCAATTTTTGTATTTTTTTTTTTTTGTAGTCATGGGGATTTGCTCTGAGGCTTGTCTCAAACTCCTGGGCTCAAGGGATCAGCCTGCCTCAGTTCCCAAAGTGCTGGGATTACAGGTGTTATTTGTTTTAGCCAGCTGGAAAATGGATTTCAAAATAAAGCTAAATTTACTAAATTAAAAGTAAGTCTTGGTTAGGCTGAGTGACACACCTGTAATCCCAGTAGTTGGGGAACCTGAGGTGGGAAGATCCCTTGAGCTCGTGAGTTAAATACTAGTCTGGGCCAAAAAGCAAGATCCTGTCTCTACAAGAAATTAAAAAAAAAAAAAAAAAATAGCTGAGTGCAGTGGTTCATGCCTGTAATCTCAGCACTTTGGGAATCTAAGGTAGGAGGATCACTTGAGTTTGTCCAAGAGTCTGAGACCAACCTGGACAACATAGCAAGACCTCGTGACTAAAAAAAAATAAAAAAATCAAGCATGGTGGCATATACTTGTGGTCTCAGATACTTGGAAGGCTGAGACAGCAGGATCACTTGAGCCCAGGTCAAGGCTCCAATGAGCCATAATCATGTTTCTGCACTCCAGCATGGGAGATGGAATAAGATTTTTATCTAAAAAATATAAAGAAATCATTTAAAAACTAAAATATCTAAACCACTTGTTTTTAAAATATATACACACAAAAATGCAATAAAGCTAAAGGTTACTATCATTTTTAAAAATTTAGGCTGGATAGTGTGCCTCATGCCTATAATCCCAGCACTTTCAGAGGCAGAGACAGGTAGATTGCTTGAGCCCAAGAGTTCGAGGCCAGTCTGGGCAACATGGCAAAATCCTGACTTTACTAAAAAATATTTAAAAGTTAGCCATGCATGGTGGCATGCACCTGTGGTCCCAGCTGCTTTGGAGGCTGAGGTTGGAGGATCACTTGAGCCCAGGAAGCAGAGTCTGCAGTGAGCCATGACTGGACCACTGCACTTAGACTGGGCAACAGAGCAAGACCATGTCTCAGAAGAATGTTAAATATAGGTTTATTCTCTAATGGAAATCATAGTAGAATTTGGTTTGTGAACCATGTTAAATTTGTGATAATATAAATGGTAGCTAATGTGCATTCAATGATTTCTACATTCTGTAGGCATGTTACAATTTTTTTCCTTTTTCTTCACAACAGTTCCAAGAGACGTGTACTGTTTTAAAACTGTTTTATAGATGAGGAATCAGGGATAGTTAAATAAATTGGGCAAAGTTACACAGTAGTATGTGGGAGATCCATTTAATTCTATATAATATTATTATTCTATAAAAAATGTGTATCTAAGTTAAGCATTGTATTTTTAACTTAAATCATATTCATGTATCAACATAATGAAAGTTCAAGGCCCTTCCTCTGGGTATGTCTTTTTATTAGTTCTATTAGACTCTTACTTTTTGTAAAACTCGCCAAAACAACTATAATTCACCTAGTATCACTACCTGCTTTTTTAAAAAAATAATTTAATAAAAAGTTAAAATCACTGGCAAGGCATTCTTTTAGATTTTTGCAGCCCTTTTCCTATGTTTCCTTTTGTTTCTTTACATAAATCTTACTGACACTTAATGTGTCAGTAAGTATATGTTTTTTAATCAACTAGACTTTACCAAGATTTTTTGAAGTAGTCGTTTTTTTATAGCTGTGTCTCAAATTTTCAGTCTATTTAATACGTTTATTTAAGTTGGATTAAATTACACAAATGTAGGAGAAACATTTAATGCTCCCTGAATGTCTGTATATGCCCCTGTATTTTCCGGGTTTCCCTGCAGTTATACTGGTACCAGGAGTCTAACTATGGATAATGGGTTATAGGTGAAAGTGCGTAAATTCCTGTAAGAAGCAGAGAATATCTATGTTCTCCATGTTCTCTCTTCCCTTTCCCCAGCAACCTTAAAGTCACATGTTAAAACCACACAAATGACATGATGGCCACTAGTGATATCATGATGGAAGTAGTCAAGATTTTTGGGAGAGGAGAGTTGAATAAAGTGTTGCCCAACATGCAGCAGCCTTTGAATAAGTCAAAAGTAAATTTTTGTTAAACCACTGAGATTTTGAGGTTGATTTGCTTCAGCCACATTACCTGGCCTATATTGATTAATGTAAAAGGATTCGGAGCTGTAATCATTCTCACACTGCAACAAAGACGTACTTGAGAGTGGGTAATTAATAAAGAAAGAGGTTTAATTGACTCCTAGTTTTGCATGGCTGGGGAGACCTCAGGAAATTTATGGTCATGGTGGAAACATGTCCTTCTTCACAGGGCGGCAGGCAGGAGAAGAATGTGAGCAAAAGAGGGGAAACCCCTTATAAAAACCATCAGATCTTGTGAGAGTTCACTCACTCTCATGAGAACAGCATGGTGGAAACTACTCCCATGATCCAATCACTTCCTACCAGGTCCCTCCCTTGACATGTGGGGATTACGATTCGGATGAGATTTGGGTAAGGACACAAAGCATCAGGAGCTAATGCAGTTAACTCTTGGTAACCATAATAATTCACTTGATGGGAACAGGCATAGCACATTTACAAAAAGTTTCCAGCCTACTTTAGGCATTAGTCAGCACATTTTGTAGAAAGAAAAACTGGAGTTTACCTTTCTAAACAGAGTTCTATTGTGTGCCTAAGTGCATATGCCATTAATTTAAATGGCTTCACCAATCATTGCAAATTTATGATTTTATCTCTTTTATCACAGAATATTTCAAATATCTTTAATTGAATTTCTTAGGATAAACCATACACATATTTTGAAAACACATATCCTTTATTCCTTTGACGTAATATATTTTTAAATTATGAATTACTAGGTATCAAAAACATAATTATTTTAAGCAGCAGTAAGTGAATGAAAAATTCCTACTATTTAAAATTTAATTCAGCTGTGCAAGGTTTTAATGACTGTTCAGAAAGCCCTAATGGTTTTACTATACCCCCATAGTTCATTAGATATAATAAACTATGTATTAAGAATGAATAAAAAGCAACAATAACACATTTTAATAAAGAACCTTAATTAACATATGTTGAATGTTAACTAGTCTCTTATTCATGGCAGCAAGTGTTATCAGCCAGAGGGCAGTAGACTATAAAGTGAGCACTTTATTTCCATCATACCAGTTGATTTGGAGAAGACAGTGACACATAGGTTATATTAACACATTAATTTCTAAATTGAAATTATTTAAACAGAGTCAGTCTTCATTTATTTATTTAAGAGGTATTTCTCACCTTAATACAATTTAATGTATGATCAATAAAAATGAAATTACAACTACTATATATCAACAATCTCTGGATTCTACTTTATTAATGTGCATCATAATTTATTTAAGCGGTATTTCTCATTTAAGAGGTATTTCTCACCTTAATACAATTTAATGTATGATCAATAAAAGTGAAATTACAACTACTATATATCAACAATCTCTGGAGGGTTCTACTTTATTAATGTGCATCATAATTCATTGCAATTTAGCACATAGTATTCTGGCACAATAGTAGAATACCTGCTGATTAATATTTGCTATGGAAATAGTAATGTGCTCGTTATGACTTGGGTAAGAAATGAGCATTGCTGATTGACTGCACAAATGAAGTAAATAACAATCCCATCTAGTAACTCATCAAAATGATGAGGGATTCCATGGAGACTCTGCCAGTGAAAAATCAATCATTGTTGGATGGAGAATATTTACAAAATTCTGAGGACAAAGATGTTAAAAGTATGTGATGATTTCTCTGTTTTCATATTTTATTATCCTTGAGAAATGTTTATTTATATGTTTTGAATTTGCTCCTTCTGTGTTCTTAGACTGTAGCTATATTATGCAGTAATTAGCAATTTAAAAAACTAATTGCTTAATGTAAATAAAAATTGTATAGATTGCCTTCCATTTTCCTAGGTACTGTGTTAAAAGTGGCAAAAGAAAGATAAATAAATCTTAGTATTTTCTTTTAATATTTCATAATGATGTGGATTTGTAAAAATATATTAACATACCAAAATTTTTGCTAAATGCATGTTTTGGTATGTGTGGATGCTGACACAACTATGGGGACAAGGGCATTTTCAAATATACATTTTGGGGTTCACAGCTATACTAATAAAATGTACCAGCAAACAATAAGCAATTCTTGGTACAATTCAAGTTGCTGAGTGAAAAAAATATATAAGTATCTTTTAATCTCCTAATATATAAATTTTACACTGTGAAATTACATCAGTTATGATCAATCTCTATTATTTTTTATATAATACACACACACACACACACACACACACACACACACACAGACTGCTCCAGCTCTACTATTAAAACATGAGCAAGAAATTAACATGGCTAAAAAGATAATAGAGACTGATCATAGTTGATGTAATTTCACAGTGTAAAATTTATATATTAGGAGATTAAAAGATATTTATAATAGTGTGTATATATATGAAATCAATTTCCCCTTTGTATCTTATTCATTAAAATTAGTGATTCTGAGACACCAGTTTGCCATGTAAATAACCAATGCATGCTAAGGCCTAGACATTTTGTTAATAAGACATCAAAAATGTCTTTCATCTCTTGCTTCTTGCCTTTCTCAGTTGCAGGTTGTGTGTATGTGTGTGTGTGTGTGTTTAAGGGGGATGTGTTATTTTAAATGCAGAGCTTCGCTTTTAAAGCAGGCATAAATAAAAAACAATGTTCACCTTGTGCAGATATGTGACAACTAAGAACTCATTGTTTGGGTTGAGACCCCAGTCATGCTGCGTGTTTATAACCTGTTCCCCGGGCTTGAATCTAAGTCTAGAAAATACTAAACTATACTTTAGCTCTAATGGCTTGGGTAGGGACTTTAGTAGTTGATTTGGATCAACTAAATCAGGGGACTGTGCAGAAGTCAACAATACTAAGTGCTGGGAGAAACATAAATCAACAGCATTGAAGCCACCTTGCACTTAGGCAAATCTGGTTAAGTTTGTTCTCTGGCAGTAAGTTGGATAGAAGCATTAGACTTTGAGTAGAGCAGAGTAGTAACAGCATCTGGAATAATAATGTTTCCTGTAACAAATGACCCAATTGAATAACTTGCATAATGTGGCAAATCTGTCTTGTTACATTAAAAACAGAAAATGTATATTAGGTTTTTCTAAAATTTTGTTCCAGAGGGAGGGGGGCTCCGAGCAGAGAGAGAAAACCCCTGTATATGGTGCAAACATAGTCAGTTATATTGGGAGGCTGGAGGAGGCAGTGTCTTATTTGCATTGGGCCCAGGGGATTGGTTTGACCAGGTATGTCATTCATGTAGCCCACAAAAAACCTGGCCCTCCCACCTTAGCTTTTAATATGCAAATAATGGGCCGCCATGATGTCTCACACTGGCCGTATTTTCTGGAGGCAGCCATGACACCTGGCACACATGGTGGCAAGGAGAAGAGGGTGGGAATCGCTATGTTGGATGGACCTAGTTTCTAATCGTCCGTATTTGCGTATCAATACTTGCCGGCCTGGTTTCTCAGGCCGCCTTGCTGTTAGAAAAGAAATGTTTCCAGAGCTGTTTTTATGTTTTAAAAAATTCCCCCAAGAACCTTTACCCTTTCTAGTTGACTAAAAATTATTTCTTAATAACTCCTGTATTACTCCTGTGTAGAGTCAACTTCATTGCGAAAATCACTTGAAAATCACTTGAATTAGTTTACAATGTGCCATATTGTGTAGGTAGAACAAAATAAATACTTGTGTAGGTGGAGCAAATAAATGTAGGAAACTGAAGCACATGAAAAATAAACGTTGGATAAAGTCTGGAATAAGATTACCTTGGGAGACAAGCTATTCCTTAAGGTTTTCTACAGTTCTCAGAAGTCAGTTGCAAATTTATCGATCAAGATTTCTAGGCAGCATATTAAAAACAATAAAAAAGTAAAGTAAAGCTTACGGTATTTAGATGGAATATAAGCAAGTTAGTTCTGACACACACGTTTTTAATTTTTCCCTTTGAACATTCAATAAGAGGAATTCAATATGAGGTATTGAAAGAGATGTTTGAGCTGATGGATCATTACTGCAATCCCAACACTTTGGGAGGCTGGAACCCAGGAGTTTGAGACAAGCCTGAGCAACATGGTAAGATCCCATCTCTACAAAAAATTAAAAATTAGCTGAGTATGGTGGTGTGCGCCTGTGGCCCTAGGTACTCAAGCGGCAGAGGCAGAGGATCACTTGAGCTTGGGAGGTTGAGGGTGCAGGGATCACACCAATGCACTAAAGCCTAGGCAACAGAGTGAAACCATGTCTAAAAAAAAAAAGAAAACATAAGAAAAAAATGTTTAAGCCATGCATATAATTACCATAAACACCGAAATATGTTTTCTTATGGCATTTCTTAGATTATATACCAATGCTGAGGTATTATAGTGACAAATTGCAATACCACAAAGATAAATCTGTCAAGGATGGAAACAAAATCCAAGTATGATATGGAATAAAGTAAGGAACACAAATATCAACTACCTAGAAACAATGGTGGTTTTTGCTAACTTTTAGGCATATGTTGCATGCATTTTGGATTGTATGCCAAAAGGCAGCCTAAATAGCCTTGGGGAAGCTCGAGGAAAGTGTTAAGTGAAATTTAGAAGGGGCCCAAGCAAAATATTAAATGTATAAAGGTATGGAGGAGGCTCTCAGTGAGGGATTGAACAAAGATGAGAATGTACACTGGAAACTGGGGAATGAAGACCCTTATTAGAGAGTGGTGGTAATTTGGCAATGCTGTAACCACGTTGTGAAAAATAGTATATATATATATTTAATGAACTTTAAAACTTAGCAAAGAAGATTTCCAGGAAGCATTGACTACTTCTTGCTGTGCAGGAAATATAAGACAGAAAGAAATGAGCTAAATATAAAGAAGCCAGGGCTTGCTGAATTGGAAAATAAAGCTCTTTCTCATCCCCACCCTCTCCAGATGGCTAGCAATTCTCAAGTTAAATAATGACTTCTAAGACAGATATGATCCAGAGTTCTAGCAGGAAAACATGGTAAAGAGAAACGCAAGGGGGTGATGTAAAGCCCTTGGTTAACACCTCAGAAAGATCTTTGCTACTTTTCTGAAAATAAGAGCTAAGTTCAATGAAGAGGAAGGCTGGCCCAGAGTGCAGAGCCAAGAACCACAGAGAACCAGGAAGAAGGGCTGAGCCTTAGTGAACTGAAACTGGCATCATAAACTCGGCTTGATTTAAGGTTGTTGGTAAATGAAGGCAAAGAAATAAATGAAAAATGTCCATTCTTCTTAACTCTTATGCAAAGATTTGGCTGTGCGTGGAATTCTGGGTTGATGCCCATTTTCTTTCTTTGTCTCCAAGTATTTGCAATTGTTTATGAAATCTATATTTTGAATTTTGGGTCTCTCTACACTGTGAGTAGTGTGAATCTCATAACTTCAGTGCTGTCAAATCCTTTTCTACACAATTTCCCTGCCTCACGCCCATAAGCTTGGCTCTCTCTACTGCTTTCCTTGACTGTGCCGAGCTTTTCTTTACCTATACTGTATAAGAGAAATTCTTACTGAACAACCTGAACAAACCTTTACATACTGAACAAATTTTTGGGTTTTGAATCTCAGTTGCAACATTTACTAAGAAGGTGGACTTGGACAACTTACTTAAATTCTTTGTTCTTTTCATCTGTAAAAATTGTGAGTCTTACAGTTTAAATGAATAAGCATTTAGAAAAACAAATAGAATTGATGTCACTGACACTGTCATTATTTATTATATTACCAGTATTATTCTTACTATTGGAGGTGACCTGCTAAATTGCTTAAACTTATTAACCTGACCTGTGACTTTGGAGTGGATTGGTCACTTACAAGGCTCTGTAATGATATAATAAAACAACAAGGCTCTGTAATGATATAATAAAACAATTCCTAATAGCTATGATTCTAGAGGCCAGGGCACTGGCTGATGAAATTAGTTTTCTTAAACTCTCTCTGTCTTTACTGAAGGCTTCAACTCTCCTCGACATTATCTTATTAAGAACATTATGATGGGGGAACTTTTATAAATTTTTATGGATTTTATCTTTTAATACAGTAAGGCATTTATTTTGTTATTTATAAACTAAATGTCTATAAGAAAAATTAATTTTAACCACAATGTCTTAAGGTTTGAAAAATTCTTCTGTTATTATTCATTGGCATATTTTAGTCCTCCGGGGACTTATTTTCTTTGAAAAGAGAAAAGGCTGAGAAGGAAATGGATCTTTGATGTGTTTTCATGCTTTCTACCCAAGTAGTAGCCTCTGAGGTGATGTGACAATCTCCTCTGGTGGCACTGCATGGCTCACTTTTGTAGAACTTCTAAAGCAAAATTACAAAGTTAAGTTTTAAAAAATAATCTGGAAATACTAGATATTCCAAAATTTTAAAAAATGGTATGACAGTAAAATATATTTTTGGTTGTGTTACTGGTGGCAGGCATCTGAGTTACCAGCAGCGAATCCATGTGTGTCTGCAGCAACCTCATTTCTTGCCTCCTCAGAAGAAAGAATTTGACTGAGGGGCATCAAGCAGAAAATGCGACCAAGGCAAGTTTCAAAACACGAGTGGAAGTTCATTAAAAAAGCTTTAGATCAGGAAAGAAAGGAAAGTGCACTTAGAAGAGATTCAAGTGGGTGACTTGAAGAACAAGTGCCCCATTTAACCGTGATCCTAGGACTTTGTAGGCTGGCATCTTGCACCCCTTTCCCATGATTCTTTCCTGAGGGTGGGTTGCCGGCATGCGCAGTGCTTTTCTTACGCTTGGAAATTGAGCACACGCCTGTGTTTAGGAAGTTGTATGCTTGCCCATTTGAGGCTTTCTTCCTTTTTCCAGTGGAGTGCCCCTGGAAGGTGAGCATACCACCTTCCCTGCCACTGTGTCTCTTAATGACCATATGCCTGGGCTCACTCGCCCAATACCTGAGATTTTATTGGAATCCCTTTTGCTTCTTCCAGGTGAGGTGCCTGCATTCAGTTAACACTTTAATGTTAACAGCTGTGGATCAGCAGGAGCTTGTCTCTTCCTGGTGCTGGTAATGTGATAATGGTCAAACCATCACCTGACATTCCTGGTGGGTGGAGGACAATAGTCTTCTCTTGGTCTGCAAGTCTTCTCTTGCCTAACTACCCGTAGCAGTTGTATCCCGTTACTACTGGAATTTTTA
Organism: Macaca fascicularis; assembly: GCF_037993035.2. Classification (NCBI taxonomy): domain Eukaryota; kingdom Metazoa; phylum Chordata; class Mammalia; order Primates; family Cercopithecidae; genus Macaca; species Macaca fascicularis. Next base: position 13,719,499 of record NC_088380.1, on the reverse strand, counting down.
ACTGCTGCCCAATCAGTGGAATAAAGAAGTAAGCGATAGATAGAATACCTTGATGCAATCTTTCTTTAATCAGAAAAAGAGCAGAGAGTTTAGAATTCTTTTGAAAGTTTTCACCATGTTGAGATTGCTGTGAAGTGTGTGATATGGTTTGGCTCCCAAATCTCATCTTGAATTGTACTCCCATAATTCCCACATCTTGTGGGAGGGAGCCTGTGGGAGATAATTGAATCATGGGGGTGGTTTCACCAGTACTGTTCTTGTGATAGTGAATAAATCTCACAAGATTTGATGGTTTTCCTGGGGGTTTCCGCTTTTGCATCATCCTCATTCTCTTTTTGCCTGCTGCCATCAATATAAGATGTGACTATTCCTCCTTGCCTTCCAGCATGATTGTGAGGCTTTTCCAACCACATGGAACTGTAAGTCCAGTTAAACCTCTTTATTTTGTACATTTCCCAGTCTCAGGTATTTCTTTTGCAGCAGCATGAAAACAAACTAATATAGTAAATTGGTACCAGTAGAATGGGGCATTGCTGAAAAGATACCTGAAAATGTGGAAGTGACTTTGCAATTGGGTAAGAGACAGAGGTTGGAACAGTTTGGAGGGCTCAGAAGAAGAAAGGAAAATGTGGAAAAGTTTGAAACTCCCTAGAGACTTGTTGAATGGCTTTGCCCAGAATGTTGATAGTAATATGGACAATGAGGTCCAAGCTGAGGTGGTCTCAGATGAAGATGAGGAACTTGTTGGAAACTATAGTAAAGATGACTGTTGTTATGTTTTAGCAAACAGACTGGCAGCATTTTACCCCTGCCCTAGAGATTTGCGGAACTTTGAACTTGAGAGAGATGATTTACGGTATTTGGCAGGAGAAATTTCTAAGCAGCAAAGCATTCAAGAAGTGACTTGGGTGCTGTTAAAGGCATTCAGTCTTAAAAGGGAAACAGCATAAAAGTTTGGAAAATTTGTAGGCTGACAATGTGATAAAAAAGAAAATCCCATTTTCTGAGGAGAAATCCAAGCTGGCTATAGACATTGGCATAAGTATCAAGAAGCTGAATACTAATCCCCAAGACAATGAGAAAAATATATCTAGGGCATGTCAGATGTTTTCATGGTAGCCCCTCCCATTACAGGCACTGAGGTCTAGAATTAAAAAGAGGTTTCCTGGGCTGGGCCCAGGGTCCCTGTGCTGTGTGCAGCCTAGGGACTTGGTGCCCTGTGTCCCAGGCACTCCAGCCATGGCTGAAAGGGGCCAACATACAACTCGAGCAGTGGCTTTGGATGGTGCAAGCCCCAAGCCTTGACAACTTCCATGTGATGTTGAGTCTGTGGGTACACAGAAGTCAAAATTGAGGTTTGGGAACCTCCACCTAGATTTCAGAAGATATATGGAAATGCCTGGATACCCAGGCAGAAGTTTGCTGCAGGAGCAGGGTTCTCATGGAAAACCTCTGCTAAGGCAGTGCAGAAGGAAAATGTAGGGTCAGAACCCCCACACTGAGTCCCTACTGGGGCACTGCCTAGTGGAGCTATGAGAAAAAGAACCCAGCATTAACAGGATTAAAGTATCCTCCAGAACCCAGAATGGTAGACCTACCAACAGCTTGCACCACGTGCCTGGAAAAACCACAAACATTCCATACAAGTCCATGAAAGCAACTGGGAGAGAGTCTGTACCCTGCAAAGCCACAGAGGCAGAACTTCCCAAGACCATGGGAACTCACCTCTTGCATCAGCATGACTTGGATGTGAGACATGAAGTGAAAGGAAATCATTTTGGAGCTTTAGGATTTGACTACCCTGTTGGGTTTCAGACTTGCATGGGCCCTGTAGACCCTTTTCTTTTTTGGTCAATTTCTCTCATTTGAAATGATTGTATTTACCAAATGTCTGTACCCCTATTGTGTCTAGGAAATAACTAGCTTGCCTTGATTTTACAGGCTCATAGGTGGATGAGACTTACCTTGTCTCAGATGAGACTTTGGACTGTGGACTTCTGAGTTAATGCTGAAATGAGTTAAGACTTTAAGGGACTACTGGGAAGGCATGATTGGTTTTAAAATGTGAGGACATAAGATTTGGTAGGGGCCAGGGGTGGAATGATATTGTTTGGCTCTGTGTCTCCACCCAAATCTCATCTTGAATTATACTCCCATAGTTCCCACCTGTTGTGGGAGGGACCAGTTGAGAGATAACTGAATCATGGGGATGGTTGCCCCCATACTGTTCTCATGGTAGTAAATAAGTGTGGTTTTATCAGGGGTTTCCACTTTTGAATCTTCCTCATTCTCCCTTTGCCTGCTACCATCTGTGTAAGATGTGACTTGCTCCTCCTTGCCTTCCACCATGACTGAGAGGCTTCCCCAGTCATGTAGAACTCTAAGTCCAAGTAAACCTCTTTATTTTTTAAAATTTCCCAGCCTCAGTGTGAAAACAAAATAATCCAGTGTGTGAGTGTGAGTGCCTGTGTGTGTGTATGTGGAAGTGTGCATTTGGAAACAAGAACATTCATCATCTTATGGATTCTTGCCTATGCTTTACTCTTGCTTTTGCACAGCTTTACAGATAATATGCCAGTATTTTAAAAGGTAGGGCATGGTCTGAATGGCTTACTATAAATTTTAAATAAGCTAGAAGTTTCACACTATGAAATTGTGTGACACTCCTTCCACAGTCCCTAAAATAAATGTTATTAAAATATCCAAATTGTCATGAATGTCATATTGGAAATACAGAAAAGCACATATAGGCCCTGGAAACTCATGGAGTATTGGGAGAATATCATTTGTTGATAAGGGATTAGATGAATAAACACTACAAGACCCGGGAAAGATTAGAAGATGACTTTAGGACAAAGTTCCCTGAAATTCTGCCTTGAGAGGTTTCAGTATGTCCTCTAGAATGTATGCTTGAAGTGAGAAAGAAAAGTATGATCATTGTTTTTGTATTGCTCCTGGATAAGGATGCTCTTGGTTTCCTTCTAGATTCTGCTAACCACTAACCAGCCCATGCCCTGTTTACTAGTTGCTGTGAGTGATGGCTGCCCTTTTTAAAGAGGTGCCCTGTCCAAACAGGATCTTCCTCACCAGCCAGCAAGGCTCTGTCATCTCCAGTACTCACCCTCCACCCTCCACAACGGGGAAAAGGACAGCTCCCTGATGCATGGAAAAAAATATGTTTTGACACAATTCAGCTTTAAATTTCTCTACGGTATCAGGCTGATTCTTGCTTAGATATTTTTTTCCTTGTCTGTCTGAGAAATCTCACTTCCCTTCTAAGAACACTCTTGTACTTAATCAGCAAGCATTTCTGTCTCAGTCTCTGTTTCAGGGGAAACAACCAAAAGAACCTACGAAAGAAAGTACCTTAAAATTTTTTCAATTATTACCCGTTGTTTGTGACAATTAACACAGCAATGCTTTCTTAGAAATAAAGTTGGGGAAGAATGCTTTTCCATTGAGCAAAGTTCAGACATGTAATAATGAAAAGAAAGAAGGGACACAAAGTCTTTTATTATTTAAATAAAGAAATAACCGTAACTTTGACAATACAGTCTGCCGCTTCCTTCTGCTGAAGAAAGCTAACTAGGACTATCTGTTTTCTTTTGAGATTTATTTTGGTAATATAGCATTAATAATCTCACTAGAAGGAGGATTATTTAAATTAATGCTAAGAATTTTGCCATTTTTGTTTATTTTTTATGGGCACACAATTATTCAATAGATCACTTTTTAATGCTTTTCATTGTCTGAATAATCTGTAGTTATCTTTCATGTTTGTCATTAGTTTGTCCAATTTTTCTTATTTCTTCCTGATTCATATCACCAGACATCAAGCAACTTCCTGTTTTATTAAAATGTCACTAATATTATTATTTTGCCTTTGTTGATTCTCTCTAGTCTGTTTTCCCTATTTCATTAATTTTTGTATTTACATTCATTTCTTGCTTTTTAAAATCTATTTAGTTTTCTCTCTTTAATCCCATGGTCTTATGCTTAGTTATTGATTTTGTGATTCTTGCCTTTTAAACACAAGTAGTTTATTACATTTCTTATGCGAAAGGAAAATATCTTGGGCCCGCAAAAATCACTAAGCTAAAAGGAAAATTCAAGCTGGAAACTGCTCAGGGCAAACCTGCTTCCCATTCTATTCAAAATTATTCCCCTGCTCACTGAATGCATATTCTGATTGTCTCCTTTGGAAAGGCTAATCAGAAACTCAGAAGAGTACAGCCATTTTTCTCTTCCCTTCCCTGGAGTTGTCCATACCTTTCTGGGTGGAACTAATGTACTTCTTACATATATTGATTGATGTCTTATGTCTCCCTAAAATGTATGAAACCAAGCTGTGCCCCACCCACCTTGGGTACATGTAGTCAGGACTTCCTGAGGCTGTGTCATGGGCGCGCATCCTCAATCTTGGCAAAATCAAGTTTCTAAATTAACTGAGACCTATCTCGAATTTTGGGGGTTCACACTTATTACACACAGGCTTATTTGCCTGTGTCTAATATGTGTTCATATTTCATAATTTCATTATTAATCAACTATAATTTAACTCTGGTATACTTACAGGTACTGTGAAGGTTAATTTTAAGGGTCAATTTGACTGCTAAGGGATGCCTACATAGCTGGCAAAACATTATTTCAAACACCTACATCTGGTAGGTGTTTCCAGAAGACCTTAATCTTCGAATCTGTAGACTGAGATAAGAGCCATCCTTCCCAGTGTGGGTGGGTATCATTCAACCAGTTGAGGGCTTGACTAGAACAAAAAGGTAGAGGAAGTGCATGTTTGCTTTCTTTTCTTGAGCAAGGACTTCCATCTTCTGGTTCTCAGGCCCTTGAACTCAAACTGAATTACATCACTGGCTCTCCTCGTTCTCTAGCTTGTAGGCTGCAAATCACAGGACATCTCAGCCTTTGTAATAAGAAAAAATACTTACATAAATCTTCTCTCATGAGGAAAAGAACAAGAAGAGTTTAAAACTTTGCTGGAAATATTCCCCATGGTGAAATGGGCACACAAAGACACAAGTACATGTCTTTAGGTTTGGTTTATCTGGAGAACCCTGAGTAACACAGGTACAATCCTTAAACACCAAAAATATGATACTGTGTTTATTATCTTTATTTCTAATTGAAATGTAGATTTTCGTGATTTAAAATTTGTCAAGCTTGTTTTTTTGTCATGAAAATGTAATGATTTTGCATGTAATAGATACTACATTTGAGCTTGAAAATTATTCTGAAGTTTTGGGTGTGATGTTTGTGAAGCCAAAAAATCTGAGACAGTTCTCATTAATTTAGAAATTTTATTTTGCCAAGGTTGAGGATGTGCCCATGACACAGCCTTAGGAAGTCCTGACAACATGTGCCCAAGTTGGTCAGGGAATAGCTTGGTTTTATACATTTTAGGGAGACATGAGACATCAGTCAACATACGTAAGAAGTCTGTTGGTTCGGTCTGGAAAGGTGGGACAGCTTGAAACAAGGGAAGGAAGACTTGAAGTGGGAAGGGAGATTCTGGGCCACAGATAGGTGAGACACAATGCTTTCATTCTTTAGAGTTTCTGATTAGCCTTTCCAAAGGAGGGAAAAAGATACACATCTATCTCAGTGAGCAGAGGGTTAACTTTGAATAGAATGGGAGAGAGGTTTGCCCTAAGAAGTTTCCAGCTAGAGTTTTCCTGAGTGATTTTGGGGCCCCAAGATATTTTCCTTTCACATATTTGGTACACGTTTCTTGTGTTATATTTGTCGATGCTTTTACTTTTTACTGTTTGTTTTTCTTTTAATGATAATATATGGAATTTTAAGTTCCTCTTTTCAGTTCTATTTGTTTTACATATTTTGAGACTATGTTATGAGATAAATACACATGTCATTTGTACTAATTTACGTTCCTACCAACAGTGTACAATGGTTCCTTTTTCTCCATATCCTCTTCAACATTCATTATTGCCTGTCTTTTGGATACAAGCCATTTGAACTAGGTTAAGATGATATATATTGGAGTATGCATTTGCATGTCTCTGATGATCAATGATATTGGTCACCTTTTCATATACCTGTTTTCCATTTGTATGCATTCTTTTGAGAAATATCTATTCGTATATTTTGCCCATTTTATAATTGAATTATTATATTTTTTCTTATTGATTTGTTTGAGGTCCTCATATATTTTGGTTATTGATCTCTTGTCAGATAGATAGCTTGCAAACATTATCTCCGATTCTGTGGGTTGTCTTGTGACTTTGTTGATTGTTTCCTTTTCTGTGCAGAAGCTTTTTCACTTGATGTAATCCCATTTGTCCATCTTTGTTTTGATTACCTGTGCTTGTGGGGTATTACTCAAGAAATCTTTGCCCAGACCAATGTCCTGCAGAGTCTCCCCAATGTTTTGTTTTAGTAGATTTATGGGTTGAGATACTAGATTTACATCTGTAATCCTTTTTGATTTGATTTTTGTGTGTGGCAAGATTTAGGGGTTTAGCTTCATTTTTCTGCATTTGGATATCCAGTTTTCCCAGCACCATTTATTGAAGAGACTATTCTACTCCAATTTAGGTTTTGGCACCTGTATTAAAAATGAATTTACTCTAGGTATATGGGATTTATTTCTAGGTTCTCTATTCCATTGGTTTATGTGTCTGTTTTTATGTCAGTACCATACAGTTTTGGTTAGTATAGCTCTGTAGTATAATTTGAAATCAAGTAATGTGATTCCTCTAGTTTTGTTCTTTTTGCTCAGGATCACTTTGGCTATTCTGGGTCTTTTGTGATTCCATACAAATTTTAGGATTTTTTTCATATGTCTGTGAAGAATGTCATTGATATTTTGATAGGGATTCATGGAACCTGTGCATTTCTTTGGGTATTAAGAACATTTTAACAATATTAATTATTCTACTCCATTAACATAGAATATCTGGTTTTTTTTTTAGTGCTCTTCAAAGTTTTGAATCAATGTTATATAGTTTACATGGTAGAGCTCTTTCACTTCTTTAGTTAAGTTTATTCTTAGGTATTTCATTTTGTTTGTTGCTATTATAAATAGCTTTACCTTCTTGATTTCTTTTTTCAGATTGTTCACTGTTGGCATGTAGACATGCTATTGATTTTTTTTGCATGCTGGTTTTGTATTCGTAGCTTTACAAACTTTATCAGGTCTTGTAATTTTTTTGATGTAGTCTTTAGGTTTTTGCAAATATAAGATCATATCATCTGCAGGCTAGAATAATTTGACTTTCCAATTTGGGTGCCCCTTATTTCTTTCTTTTGTCTGATTGTTGTAGCTAGGACTTCCACTACTATGTTGAATAACAGTGATGAAAGTTGGCATCCTTGCCTTTTTTCACGTCCTAGAGAAAAGGAATTCAATTTTTTCTTATTCAGTATAATACTAGCTGTAAATCTGTGGTATGAGGCTTTTTATTATGTGGTTTGTTCCTTCTATATGCAGTTTTTAAAGGGTTTTTAACATGAAAGGATGCTGATTTTTATCAAATGTTTTTTCTTCATTAATTGAAATGATTCTATATTCTTTTCTTCATTATGTTGATAAGATGTTTCACATTGATTGATTTGCATATGTTGAACCATCCTGGGTATAAATCACATGTGTTCATGACAAAGAATCTTTTTAATGTGTTGTTGGTTTCAGTTTGCTAGTATTTTACTGCAGATTTTTATATCAATGATCATCAGGGATACAGGTCTTTGTTTGATATGTCTGTCTTTGGTTTTGGCACCAGGGTAAACTGGCTTCACAGAATGATTTGGATAATATTCCCTCTTCTAATTTTTGGAATAGTTTGAATAAAATTTGTATTAGTTCTTCTTTAAATCTTTGTTATAATTCAGCAGTGAAACCACTGGTCCCAGGCTTTTCTCCACTGGGAGACTTTTCATTATAACTTTGATCTCTTGGTAGGTTGTATATTTTTAGGAATTTATTCATTTCTTCTAGGTTTTACATTCAATAGACATATTGTTCCTTATAGTAGTCTCTAATTATCCCTTGAATTTCTGTGGTATTAATTACACTGTCTCCATTTTCATCTCTGATTTTATTTGCCTCTTATCTCTTTTGTTCCTGGTTAGTCTGGCTAAATTATTTTACTTTTTCTGTCAATTATTTTACTTTTTCAAAAAGCCAACTTTGTATTTTATTTATATTTGTATTGCTTTTCTCATTTCAAGTTCATTTATTTCTGCTGTGATCTTTTTTTCTACTAATTTAGGCTTTGATTTACTCTTACTTTTCTAGTTTTTTAAGATACAGCATTAGGTTTTTTGAAGTTTCTCTACTTTTTTGATGCAGGCAGTTATTGCTATATTACTGCTTTTACTGTATCTCATAGGTTTTGTATGTCATGTTTTCATTTTCGTTTGTTTCAGGAAATTTTAAAATTTTCTATTTAATTTCTTCATTGATGCAGTAGTCATTCAACAGTTTATTGTTTAAGTTCCATGTGTATGTATAGTTTCCACATTTCTTCTTGTTATTGATTACTGATTTTCTTCCATTGTGTTCAGAGAAGATATTTAGTATAATTTTGGGGTTTTTGAGTTAAGTATCTTTTGTAGACTAATATGTGGTCTATCCCTTAGAATGGTAGATGTGTTTAGGGGAAAGAAGAATGTGTATTCTGCAGCCTCTGGATAATACCATCTGTGAATATTTCTTAGGTCCATTTTGTCGACAGTGCAGATTAAGTCTGATTTTTTGTTTTTGTTGTTGACTTTCTGCCTGATCAGTCCCATGCTGAAACTGGGGTGTTGAAGTCTCCAGGTGTTATTGTATTGGGAACAATCTTCCTCTTTAATAATAGTTAACTTTGTGTATTTGTGTTCTCCAGTGTTGGATGCATATGTATTTACAAGGGTTATAACCTCTTACTGAACTGACTTCTTCATTATTATATAATAAACTTTTTTGTCTTTTATAGTTTTTGTGTTGAAATCTATTTTTCCAAAATTAGTGTAGTTACTCCAGCTGTTTTTTGGTTTCTACTAATATGGAATATATTTTTCTGTCTCTTTATTTTCATTCTGCATTTGTCTGTATGGGTGATATGTGGTTCTTATAGGCAACAGATCATTGTGTCATTTGTTCTATTTTTAAATTCAGCCACTCTGTGTCTTTTCATTGGAGATTTTAGTTTGTTTACATTCAATAAGTATGTATATATACTTTCATGTTTTCAAGTATGTATGTATACTTATCGAGTGTTAGTGAACTAAACTCTCCAATGAAAGAATAAGTATGAACTCACTTCTATGTTATTATTTTTTTTTCTGGTTGTTTTGTGGTCTTTGTATACTTCTTTTCTTCCCTTCTGTCTTTCTTTCAGTGAAGGTTATTTTCTCATGTTGTGTATTTTAATTTCTTGCTTTCTATTTCATGTGTATCTATTGTATGTATTTTGATTTGAGGTTATTGTGAGACTTGCAAATAACATCTTATAACCCATTATTTTAAATTATGACAACTTAACACTGATAGACTAAGCAAACAAACTAGCAAACAAGCAAAGAGAAAGCTAATAAAATATTAAACTCACACTTTAACTTCATCCCCCAGTAGGTTCATCTTTCTACTCAAGATATGAGTAGTTTACACACCACAATTACAGTGTTATAATGGTCAGTTTTGTTTGTGTACTTACTATTACTAGTGAGTTTTGAACCTTCAGATGACTTATTTTTCACTAACATCCTTTTATGTCTGGTTGAAGAACTTCCATTAAGTAATACTTTTGATTTTAAACCTTTTTGTGTCCACATATTTTAGATCCGAATCTTGATGTAGTGTTGTTTATTTTTACATTTTGTAGTCTGGTGTAATAATATTTTGATTTTATTCAGAGCATTTAGTCCATAATGGCTTAATGTAATTACTGCTGTATTTGTTTTTACGTATCTTATTAATGTTCTTTTTATTATCTTATTTATCTTTTGGTTGTGATCTTATTTATTTATTATCTTATTATAGTATCTTATTCATGGTCTTTCTTTGCCCTGCCTACTTCTTTCTCTCTCTCCTATTTTAACTTTAATTAAACTGGACATTTTTCACTATTTCCTTTTCTTAGTAGAGAATAGAGCATGGATATTTTATCTTATCATCATTCCAAAAATACAAGGTCCCTAGTATCCTTTTAAGTTTATTCATTTTCTTCTATATTTGGGCTATTTTGCTATGAGTTTCTCTATATTTTAATGCTACTTGCAATTATAATTATTGTTTCATGCATTCAATATTAATTTAGATTTAATACTTATATATAACTATTTTTTGTGCTCTCTATATAATACTTATATATAGCTGTTTTTGTCTTAAATACAGAAAAGTCAATTTCCATACTTTGACTTTTATGTCCTGGAATTTTTATTTTGGTAAGGTTTATATTTTTTAGTTATCTAACGACATTCTTATTTTTCTTTTTATATCTTTAACCAAAGGAAATATAGTGGTTTTAAAGCACATAATACAAATATCTGAAGCCCTATTAATTTATATGTATATATACATATATGCATATGCATACATAAATCGATTCATGGGGTTTTCACTCCCATGATTTAATAACCTCTCAAAGTGTCCACTTCCTAATACCCTCACATCCGGAGTTAGGATTTCAACTTACAAATTTTCTGAGTGCACAGACCTTCAGTCTGTTGTGAGGGTATATAGAATTCTTGTATACCCTAGCCCCAGTTTCCCCTATTAACATCTTAGTACTGAATATAGTACAGTAGGTGCCCCATTATCTATAGTTTTGCTTTCCCCAGTTTCAGTTACCCATTTTGAGAGAGAGGGAGGGAGAGGGAGAACGACAGAGAGGAGAGAGAGACCACATTCACATGTATTACACTATATTATGGTTTTATATTTTATTATTACTTATTGTTGTTATGTCTTATGGTGCCTAATTTGTAAATTAAACTTTATCATAGTTGTCAGTGCACAGGAAAAAAATGCATAGTATATATAGTGTTTGGTACTATTTATGATGTCAGGCATGCACTGTGATCTTGGAATACATTCCCCAGGCGTAAGGAGGATGACCGTGTATATCTGTTTAAATTAATGAACCAATACTGATACATTATTATCAACAAGTCATATTTTTCATATTTTCTTAGTTTGTTTAACTTAACATCATTTTTCTCTTTCAAGATGTCATCTAGAATACTACATTATATTTAGTAGTCATATTTTCCTTAGGTTTCTGTTGGGTATGGCATTTTCTCAGACTTCTGGTTTTTGAAATACTTGAGAATTTTGAGGAGTACTGGCCAAGTATTCATAGAAAGACCCTCAATTAGAATTTTTTCAATGTTTTACTCATGATTAGACTGAGATTATGTGTTTTCAGAAGGAATTCCTGTGAGGTAAGGTGACATTTTTATCATATCATATTAAATATATGTACAATCAACATGACAGATGAATATTAACATTGACTGTGATCACCTGGTTGAGCTACTGTTCATCACGTTTCTAGATAGTAGTTTCAATTTTCCCCCTTTTCATACTGTATTCTTTGGAAGGAAGTCACTATTCAAAGCCCACACCTAAAAGTGAAGACTTCCAGTCAGCTCTTTGAGAGCAGAGTATCCATGTAAGTTATTTTGAATTCTTCTGCATGGGACATTTGTCTTTCTCATTCATTTGTTCATTTATTAAATATTGTATTTATATCAGAGTGAAATCATGAATTTTTATTTTATGCTTCGGGTTATTATCCAATAGTACTTTATTTACTTTGTTGCTTAAATCATTCCAACTTTTGTCATTGAAAGCACTTTCTTTTGCCTCTTAGGGCCTTTTGACATGCTCTGATAATTTTGAGTGTGTGTGTATATGTGATTAACAATTCCTTGCTTTCTGGCACAAGATTCTTTAGGCTCAGCTTTTAAAATCAGACATTTATTCCAAGAGCCCTAGTTCCTTTTATTGGAGAATGGAATGAAAACCAAATTCTGTGAGTTTCATGTACTCAATGCCACTAAATTGTCCTTACTTTTAGGTCTTCTCAGTTGACAGAACAGGGAAATAAATGTACATATACTCACCCATGTATTATCTATAAGTATTTCTATATGCAACACTCTGTATCTGTACTAAAACAAAAGTTCATACTAACTCTGACTCCAATTCAGTACCACGTGGATCACTCTAGCTTCCTTCTCTTGCTTACCTGTACTCTCTCACTCCAACAGTGAGAAATCTGGCTTTCAACATCGGGCATCCTTTTAATTAGTTGCTCAATTTCAAGTTACACCTATACTTTACTCATTTTCCTACTTAACTAGGTTAGCACATTTTTTTCCCAACTCACTTCAGTGAGATTGTTTTATCCATTTGTAATACAATTTGTTTGTCATCTTGTGCATTATATTCTGGGATAGAATAGAATCTTACCTCCTAAATGATAAATGATAATTTAAAAATTTGTGTACATAAATTTGAGCTGTAAAGTTCTATGGATTTTGACAAATGTTAATGTTGCATACCCAAATTATAGTATTATACAGAATAGTTGCAAACCTCTGAAACACGTTCTGTGCCTCACACATTCAAAGCTTCACTTCTCCAGAATGCCTAGTAATTACCGATTTACTATTGTCTCTGTAAGTTTTCCTTTGCCAGAATGCTATATGATTGGAGTTGCATAGGATGTATCATTTTCAGCTTGGCTTCTTACACACACACACACACACACGTGCACGCACACACAATTCATCTCTGTTTTTTCGTGGCTTGATAACTAATTTCTTTTTGCTACTGAGTAATACTATATTGTATGGATATATCACAGTTTGTTTATCCATTCTTCTATCCAAAGACATCTGATTGCTTCCAGTTTTCAGTGATTATGGATTGAGTTTCTATAAACATCAGCAGGTAGGCTTTTGTGGAGGCATAAATTTGATATTAAGTAAGTAAATACTTAGTATATTTACTGGATTGTATGTTTAGATTTGCAAAAAACTGCCAAACTGCCTTGCAACATGTCTGTGCCATTGTGCATTCCCACCACCAATGAATGAGAGTTCCAGTTGCTCTATCGGCAAGTAGCACTTTAGTTTTGGAATTGTACCTGTTCTAATAGATGTGTAGTGTAGCAGTATCTCTTCTTATTTTAATTTAAACATCTTTTCATTTACTTTTGTTCATCTGTGTATCTTCTTTGATTAGGTTTCTCTGCTTAGATCTTTTGCCCATTTTTTAAATTAGGTTGTTTGGTTTCTTGCTGTTAAATGTTAAGAATTCCTTGTATACTTTGAATTCAATTGTTTAAATCACATTTGTGTTTTGTAAATATTATCTCCAATCTGTGGCTTGCCTTTCCATTCTGCTAACAGTGTCTTACTCTGGAAAGAGGCTTTTAGTTTTCATAAAGTCCAGCTCACCAAATTTTGTTACATGTACTGAACTTTTGGTGTTTTTAAAAACTTGTTAGTAAATCCAAGGACACATAGATTTTCTCCTATGTTTCCTTCTAGAAGTTATATAGTTCTGCATTATTATATATTTAGACCTATAGTAGATTTGAAGTTTTTAAATGAAAGATACAAGTTTTCTTCTTTGGTTCATTTTATATATACAGAAATCCATTTTTTTCCCAACCTGTTGTTCTACCAGCTGTCATTTCTTCTATTAATTACCTTTGGTCATTTATCAAAGATCAGTGGACTATCTGTGGGAGTCTATTTACGGGCACTCTATTTTGTTGCATTGATCCATATGTCTGTTCTTTCACCAAATATCACACTGTGTGAATTACTGCAGCTTGTAGTCTTTAAGTTGGATAGTATAAGTCCTCCAACTTTGTGTTTTTACTTCAACACTGTGTTGACTGTTCTAGGTATTTTGCCTTTGAATATACATTTTAGAATTCATTTGTCAATAGCTAGAAACTAGCTTCCTGGATTTATAGATTGAGTTATGCACAATTTATATCATAACAATATCAAGTCTGATAATCCATGAAAACAAAATATATCTTCATTTAATTGGATCTTCTATTTTATTCATCAAAGGTTTGTAGTATTTTACATATAAACACCTTACATTTCTGTTAGATTTATACCTAAGTATTTCACTTTCTTTAGTAGTATTGTAATTTTTTATCCTTCCTTACTATTTTCAGTCATTTTTTTCCTGGGGGAGTTAAGTAAACAGTCACGCCGTCTATAAATAAAAAAAGCTCTATATTTTTGTGAAGTCTGTGTACTTATTTTTTAGTTGGAAAAATAACCACTTTCAATTGAAATTCTTATTTGTCATTGAATTACAATACAGATTCATTCTTTTGCCCAGATTTTTATTGAGATTTGTTGAGGGCAATAAAATATTCAATAATATGTATAATATTATTGAATTGGTATAAAAGTTTATACCAACATAATGGTTATAAATCCTACTTACTATTAATCTGTCTTTAACTTATATTATCTTTAGGCGATTATTTATTAGGACTATGTCTTTAAAGTAATTTCTAATAAAAAAAGAAATGTTCTAAAGCATCACTGATTTTTAAATTTTGATTTAGAGAGAAAGAAAAAATATCTTTTCTGCCAGATGACTTAATTATTTTTTATTTCACTTATATCGATACATCAATTATGTTGCTAATTGCTATATTTAAATACTTTTTCATAATCATATTAAGTAGAATTACGTAGACTGTGAGTCACCCTCTCAGTGTTTACTTTTTGTCTTATACCACTAACAATGACTGATTAAATTTTGACTCTCTGGAGTTGAAAAAAATACCTTTCTTCTGTTTTCATAAGTATCAGCTTGCAAAGTTTTACTACTCACGTTCCGTTCTCAAAAGCTGCTGTATGAGGTATTGCATACCTGCCAGAATTTGAAGAGACAAAATGTAAAGGAACAATGCCAGGATCAGAGAAGCTATTCTACAAGCCGGAACTTTTAAATAGCAGCCTTTCTTGAATCTTATCTTTATGCTTTATGACAATTTATAAAAGATGGAAGCTTATGAGAACTTACTTAATTTGCTTGTCCTATTCTTTGTCTAAAGAGTGCCTTGATAATTTGACACATCAGATGCAAATAAAGAGATAAAGCGATTGAAACAGGAATACAGGTGGCACACATTTTCCATTTAAGTCCAATGTCTGCTTTGCGAAATGACATGCTGTATTTTTATCCAGATAGAGAATTGATACCTCTAGGAAGAAAGAAATACAAGAATCATGTTACTTGGATTTTTTTTCTAGTCCCTTAATCCTGATAAGAAAAAAAAATCATGACTATATTATAATGTAATAATACAGTATCAATAACTAAAAACTATTATACAAACATAATATTAATATAAAACTGTAACTTTATTATACAGTATATTATTACTAGTAGTATTCATGATAAAATTAGACCGGGCACAGTGGCCCACGCCTGTAATCCCAGCACTTTGGGAGGCAGAGGCGGGCAGATCACCTGAGATCGGGAGTTCAAGACCAGCCTGATCAACATGGAGAAACCCTGTCCTACTCAAAATACAAAATTAGCCAGGTGTGGTGGCGCATGCCTGTAATCCCAGCTACTCAGGAGGCTGAGGCAAGAGAATCACTTGAACCTGGGAGGCGGAGGTTGCAGTGAACCGTGATCTTTCTATTGCACTCTAGCCTGGGCAACAAGAGCAAAACTCTGTCTCAAAAACAAACAAATGAACAAAAATTAATAGTAGCTATTAACTACTAATACTCCAAATACAATATTTTATGAATAATGCCATTAATGCTTTGTTGCATTGCATTCTTGTACTCTAAAGTAAGAAAATTGAAATAAGACATGAGAAGAGTGCTTTTATTTTCAACCTAACTCTTCTGAGCTGGTATACAAGAGGGGTGCACCCATTTCCCCACAATTCTTATGGACTCAACTTATGGTGTAACCAAAGAGGGTAGATTTTGCACCACAGATCCTACTCGTCCACACCTGGAGTTCTCATGGGAGCCTTCAATGTCAGAATTTTGCTATTACTGTTCTCACTTTTCCTACCTAGCAGTGATCTAGAATCCTGTATGATTCTTATTCTCTTGGAGTTTTGAGACATCAGAAATTCATGATCCTTCTTTTAAGAGCTGCATGGATTTAGAGTCTTATTCTCACTGGAAGAGAGGAGAGCAACCAATGGAAGAGAGGAGAGCAACCGAAGTCTAAACTAAGAGCATAGTTGCACATGAGTGGGTGTGGGGGGTGTGTGTGTGTTTGTGTGTGTGTGTGTGGGGGGGGAGGGTATGTATGAGCCCTACAGTTCTAGGATTATACACTAAATAGCCATTTGTGTGTATCACAGGCAATCAAATTGTGGTTCATTAAAAAAATCTCTATGAAACCTAATTTGAAATTAACAACTGGTAGGTTATAAAGGTAATTGTTCAAATCCTTTTATGATGCAGATGCTGGGGTTGGTCACTTTGAATACCCATGGCTGTTCATTTTCTGAGAATATAGACATAACCTTTCCCCCTAGTTGAGGAAGGGGGAAGAGCTCTGGCTGTGTTTGACAAGTTATAAACATGTTATCATATTTCATAAGACAGAAGCAATAAAGAGTTATATAATTATATAAGTAGGATGGCAAATACTGCATTTTTTAAAATAAGACAAATGCAACATGAAATATAAAATCATAAATTTGTAAACACACAGTTTACACAAATTTTTAAAATAAAATATAGAAAAATCCCTGCTCACAATGGTACATTTTCTTACACTTTTATTTTCCTTTTTTTGTTATTGCTAACTGATGAACCTTGTTCATACGCTTCTGCATCTTTTATTTACACATAACTAGAAAAAGTGCTATCCTTTAATCTCAGAATTTTTATGTAATGACCAAAAACTGTCCCATGAATTCTATGAACTCTTTAACACTTTCTCTCTTCCATGACTCACTTTCTGAAAGTGTTTCTTCTGACATTCGTAGTTGTTGTGGACACACCTGATACCTGAAAAAAAAAAAAAATCTGAGTTTACTCATTACTTACTTAGAGTCCTCACTATTCCCAATGTATTCCTTCTGTCTCCCATGCAAGACCTTACGTAGCTGTACTGTTTGTCTCCTTCTTCTCATTACCTACTCTTTTGCCTTTTCCAACCTGCAATCTGTTCAACATGTTTGATACATGTCCTTGTGTGTCTATATGTGACCATGCACATGTGTTCAAGTTTTTTTTTTGATTTTATAAATTGAATCAATATTTTCTGTCTTGTTTAATGCTGTTTTTAAAAACATATCTCTTTACAAAAAATGGTTGCCACATTTACCAATGTTACTCTATTCCCTTAAATTTTTTTTTTCTAACTGTATCACGCATTTCACAGTATGCATTAACTACAATTATTTTATATATCATCTTAGGAAAATCTATGCTGTAACCAGCTCCCTGTTACCCTCAATGCTATCACGGTGAATATCTTAGTGCATGATGCTTCATGGATTTACATGAAAACTTCTCTGGGTTCAGGTAGGCTAGTACCTTTCAAAGAGGCTGCAAGTGCAGAAGATTCCATTGAAGTCTGATATTTCGTAATGCACAAATAACTATTTTATCCAAACTTTTTCATGTGCTTGTCTTATATTAACTCTCACCCCAGATGTGGCATTTTTTATTTCTCAGCTTGGTGATTTTCTTCTTTATTATTTAAGACATAGCATTTTATACTTTTAAAAATGAGAAGCATCTAGCTTTAAGTGCAACACTTATTTACAATCAGAATGCACACCATGAATCATTTATGCATTTTCTTACTGCTGCACCTCTTCCTATTCCAAAACCGCTTTGACAAAATTATGAGGTGTGTTAGATGGCTTCAGTCATCTTTAATCCTACTATCCTGACTACTTCTCTGTTCTCTTGTTATCACTTTTACTTCCTGTCTTTATCCCTAGTAGTGGCTGCTTCCTGATAATTTGTTGCCCATGCCGAGACTCTCCAGTGCTGAACACCAGTTTCAGGGGCCTGTGGCTACTGCCACCAACTTCGTATCTCCTGAAGGGTCTCTCTCAGAGACTATGTCCTTGATGACAACATTGCTTTCACTTCAATACTGTCTTTATTCCCACTAAGAAAATAAGGTACAGACAGCAACGTATTTGGGGTTCAACTGGTGACTGAGCCAAATGTATACATTTTGAAATTGGTAAAAAAAGAAAATTGTTCAGGAAGTAAATATGCTTCATGTGATAAGAAATAATTACAATAACATATTTCAAATAAAATGATATGTAAATGTGATCAACTGCAGTTTTCTTCCCAATGTTAGAATAGTAAGACATTTTTTGCGTATATTTTTGAGTTTCTAATGTGAGTGTGGTTGAGAATTGTGACGAAGATTTTGCAGTCTTGGTGAGGTCCGAAAGGCAGCAAAGTATAGAGTCATATGTTGTGTTTGAAATAGATTTCTTGCAATGGGAACCTGATCTCGTGTAGAATGGTCCCCCATTGAGCTGCAGGTGGGCCACCATCACTGCAGGTGGCCAAAGGATGACAAGCAGAGCTCCAAGATTATCTGCGTCAAGTTCTTCATACACATAATCATGTTAAAACTCACTTACATGTCTTTTCTACAATGACTTGGAAAGCAAAATATGTGTTCTGTCTTACCTTGAATTAATCTATATATTGTACATTGATTATATAAGAGCAGAAACCATTCTTTGTCTAAATTATTCAATTTGAGGTGATTTATAGGTAGTCAGTGAGTGTTGACATATAGGGACTAGATATATAGATTAATTACATCAGATCCATTTGCATAGTCAGAGGGGTGGTCTGTTTTTATTTTTAGTAACAGATGCTTTTGAGGAAAAAAGCGAACAGTGTGTTAAGTAGAAGAATGATCAAATAGAAAAAATGCATTGTTTAAGTGAGACACAATACAGTACTTACTCTTTATTGTCAGTCTAGGCTTCTCCCCAGTAGGAATAGTGGGTATCTGAAAATAGGGCAAAGGAAGAAGACCAACTGGTATAAATAAAAGAGCATGTGCATATCTGGACTAAATATTCAGACATCAGGGAAATTATATATGGAGACACCATTGCAGACGATGGTGGTTAGCTTATTCAAGGCCAAAGTTAAATATCTGCCTCCACACCTAAACTCACTTCAGTTACCATTCTTGCGGCGTGCTCAACTCACTCTATCTTATCCAATTTCTACCCACTGTTAGGAAAATTTTCAAAAATATTGGCCCAAAGTGATTTCTACTTCCTCCCAAGTCTTGGAGGACTTACTACAGATGCTTCTTTTATTATTTTTTTCTTTCTTTCTTCTTTTTTAGTTTTTGAGATGAAATCTCATTCTGTCACCCAGGCTGGAGTGCAGTTGTGTGATCTCGGCTCACTGCAACCTCTGCCTCCTGGGAGGTTGTTCAAGCGATTCTCCTGCCTCACCCTTCCGAGTAGCTAGGACTACAGGCGCCAACCAACATGCCCATCTAATTTTTGTGTTTTTAGTAGAGACAGGGTTCACCAAGTTGCCCAGGCTAGTCTCAAACTCCTGACCTCAGGTGATCCACTGACCTCAGCCTCCCAAATTGCTGAGATTATAGGGGTGAGCCACCGCACCCGACGTAAATATGTTTTTTGAAAATATTATGCTTAGCCCATGCTGGCTTATTATTTATATTTTCATGAATTAATTTTAGACTTCCAAATAACTAATTTCGTGAAGAGTGCTTTTTGCCACTTTGTATACCTAGAGCTTATCCAGGGACTGGTTGATAATAGGAACCACAACAAATTATTAGAGCCAGAAATTATTTGATGGGGGAGGGGAGCAAATCTTCTATTTTAAAAATAATAAAACTCTAATCCAGGTAGGTAAAATGGGTTGCCTAAAGTCAGATATAATAATTAAATTTTTTATGGCATAGTTTAGAAAACACAGTGTTCCCCAGAAAGTGATTTAAAATAACTTGTGCAGTCTTAGGTATAAAATGGGATGAAATGTAGTTCAATAAATCCATCCATAGAATGAACAGGAGATATCAGGATTTATTGTCAGCAAGACATTTGGAGTTAGCCATACTTATTTTTCCAACAGTCCATCTCTTCTATCTATTATATTTCATTTTGGAAGCTGCTCATTAAGACAGTTTAGCTGTCCAAGGTGGCAAACATTGCTGAACTGAGCAATGCCCTTTCTGCAATACCTCAACACAATACCGTTGTTTTTACATGTCTGTGGACAATATTTTAAGAACCTGTCACTGGAGTTTATCTTATCCCTTTACAGCTTATACCAGCTGCTGACCTCGGTTTGATTAGTTGTGCTAAATGTGCTAGATCTCACAGCTGCTCCCTTACTCTTTGATTTCATGGTTATTCCACTAACTTGAAATCACGTTGCCATGGGTACTCATCCAGTCTGTTGGCCTCTGGAGAGACCACTTCAGCCCTCTCCAATCTGACTGTGCATTAGAGTTTCTGTCAATGTAAGTTTATTATTTAAAAACTGCTCTGTTATTGGGGATGAATCTAGCATTAAGGCTGTTTGTGAAGGCAGCAAAAATGACAACAAAATCTAGAATTCCAAATATTTCTCCAGTATAGCTACATCAAGAAAAATCATCATACTGCTAAAGGTGGTTCTAGTTGATGGATAATATAAGATATATTTTAAATATGGGCCATGACTAAGATAAGAAATATGTAACTTTCTAGATCATAGTTCCTGCATTCATTTTTCCCTCTAACAATTGAGTGAGATTATGTCTAAATTTGACTCTGATGATCCACAGGGGATATCCGGAAGACTTGAAGATGATCTGGCTCAATAATCTAAAATTATAAATCAAGTTTTCAGTTTTGCTAGTATTGCTCAGATTTTATGTTCCTTTTCTCATACTTTTTTTTTTCCCTCTCTATCTAAGACTAAATAAAGTGTCTCATTTCTTAGCATCCATTCTAGGTAGTAAAAACCTTATATCCAGTTCTAACTTGACATTTGGGAAGCCACTATCCAGATGAATATTTCTGTGATACTGCACATATAGCTGTATAGATCACTGTGCTAGACTATGACTCTATGACTTTGGTGGTCGCCAGTGAATCACATCTCCCAATATACATGTCCCTGGGTTGTGCCCTCCCACATCGACTGTAGGCTCGACTAGTAAGACATTTGCAAGCATGATGCAAACAACACTTGATAAAAGCTTACACATTGAATATTTTTGCTTTGGAGTGGTCCTTTTCAGAAGCTCACTGCCATGTTGTGAAGAAGTCAAGCTAGCCACTTTGAGTCCCAGAACCCTGTCAAGAAGCCAGTGTGAATCATATATAGTTAGGAATAAATATATGTATAATAAAAATATAAAGACGAACAAGATGATTATCAAAAATATATAGTAATGGTTAAATTTGGTGATTTTGGAGTATGTAGGAGAGTTATCAGGTGGTCAGAAGGAGATGTCAATCATATTGGTAACATTATTTATTAAACTGCATGTCTTTGAATTATTATCATCCTTTGAAATATACATCTGTTTATCTCATGAATTTTTGCTTGCATGCTACATTTCACAATGGAAAATATATTCAAAGACCTACTGTCACACACTAACATAGTAAATTAGTGTTAGAAACAGACCTAATACAAGTATACCTCAGAGATATTGTGGGTTCAGTTCCAGACACTGCAATAAAGTGAATATTGCAATAAAGTTATAAATTTATTGTAAAGTGAATATTGCAATATTATTAAAAATAATATTGCAATAAAATAAACTTTTATATGCATTGGGTTTATATAACCCTATACATATAGAAGTTATGTTTACACTCCACTGTAGTTATTAAGTGTGCAATAGCATTATGTCTCAAAAACAATGTACATACCTTAATTTAAAATGTTTTATTGATTCAAAATGCTGATGATCATCTGAACCTTCAATGAGTCATAATTTTTTTGCTGATAGAGTCTTAATGTTGACGGCTGCTTACTGATTAGGTGGTGGAGGCTGAAGGTCATGGTAGCCATGGCAATTTCTTAAAATAAGACAACAATAAGATTTGCCACACTGATTGACTTTTCTTTTTATGAAATATTTCTCTGTAGCATGCAGTGCTGTTTGATGACGTTTTACCTACAGTAGAACTTTTTTCAAAATTGGAGTCAGTTCTCTCAAGCTCTGCCACTGCTTTATCAACTAAGCTTGTGTAATGTTCTAAATTCTTTGTTATAATTTCAATAATGTTCCTGGCATCTTTACTCGGAGTAGATTTCATCTCAGTAAAACACTTTATTTGCTCATACATAAGAAGACTTATCATGAGACTGGAACAATTCAAGTCCATCTTCAGGCTCCACTTCTAATTCTAATTATCTTGCTGTTTCCATTATATCTGTAGATACTTCCTCCATGAAAGTGTTAATGCCCTTAATTTCACCTATGAGTATTGGAATCAACCTCTTCCAGACTCTTGCTAATGTGGCTATTTTGACCTGCCTTTGTAAATCGCAAATACTTTTTTTTGTTTGTTTGGTTTTTTTTTGAGAAAGAGTCTCAATCTGTTGCCAAGGCTGGAGTGCAGTGGTGTGATCTCGGCTCACTGCAACCTCCCCATCCCGGGTTCAAGTGATTCTCCTGACTCAGCCTCCCGAATAGCTGGGACTACAGGCACGTGCCACCACACGCAGCTAATTTTGTATTTTTAGTAGAGATGGGGTTTCACCATGTAGGCCAGGCTGGTCTTGAACTCCTTACTTCAGGTGATCCGCCCACCTCAGTCTCCCAAAGTGCTGGGATTACAGGCCTGAGCCACCACACCTGGCCACAGATGTTCCTAATGTCATCTAGGATGGCGAAGACTTTACAGAAAGTTTGCAATTTATTTGTTTATATCTGCCCAAGGAATGGGCAGTTGTATCCCTAAGAAATGGTAGTCATAGCCATAAGAAATGTATTTCTTACATAATAAGACTTGAAAGTCAAAATTACTTCTTGCCCATGGACTACAGAATTGAGGTTGTGTTAGTAGGCATTAAAACAACATCAGTCTCCTTGTACCTCTTCATCAGAGCTGTTGTGTGTTCAGGTGTCTAGTCAATGAGCAATAATATTTTGAAAGGAGTATTTTTTTCTAAGCAGTAGGTATCAATAGTAGGCTTAAAATGTTCAGTTAACCATGCTGTAACCAGATGTGCTGTCATTTAGGCTTTGCTGATTTGTTTATAGAACACGGGTAGGATGGATTAGCACAATTCTTAGGGGCCCTAGGATTTTTAGAATGGTAAATGAGCACTGGTTTCACTTAAAGTCACTTGCTAAAATAGCTCCTAACAAGATTTAGCCTATCCTTTGAGGCTTTGACGCCAGGGATGACTTATCTCTTAGCTATGACTGTCCTAAGTGGCATCTTCTTTCAATGTAAAGCTGTCATCCACATTGAAAAATCTGTTGTTTAGCCATCTTCGTCAGTTGTCTTAGCTGGATCTTCTGGACAACATGCTGCAGCTTCTACATCACCACTGCTGCATCACCTTACACTTTTCTTTTATGGAGATGACTTCTTTTCTTAACCTCACAATCCAGCCTCTGCTACTTTCAAACTTTTCTTCTGCTGCTTCCTCACCTCTATCAGTCTTCACAGAAATGGAGAGAGTAAGGGCCTTCCTCTGGATTAAGCTTTGTTTTAAGGGAATGTTGTGGCTAGTTTGATCTTTAATCATGACCACTAACTTTCTCCATCTCAGAAATAAAACTGTTGCATTTTCTTATCATTCATGTATTCATAAGAGTAGCAGTTTTAAGTTTTTCTTCAAGAATGTTTTCTATGCATTCACAACTTGGATGTTTGGTAAAAGAAGCCGAGCTTCCAGCCTGTCTCTCCTTGGGGCGTGCCTTTTCCACCAAGCTTAACCATTTCTACCTTTAGGTTTAAAGTGAGAGTCTTGTGAGTCTTTCTGTCACTTGAACACTTAGAGGCCATGGTAGGGTTATTAACTGGCCTCATTTTAATATTACTACATTTTAGAGAATGGGGGGCCCCAAGGAGAGGGAGAGAGAGAGGGGAATGCAACAGTTACTGACTCAGTTCTCCATTTTATATGGGTGCAGTTTGTGGCCCATATAATTTTAATGGTTTTGGGGCCCAGAGCAGTTATAATAGCAATGACAAAGATCAGTGAAACAAATAATGAAAAATTTTGAAATATTGCAATAATGTGACTCAGGGACTCAAAGTGAGCACATACTATTGGAAAAATGATGCTTATAGACTTGCTGTTCACAGTGTTGCCACAAATCTTCAATTTTAGAAAAGGTGGTATTTGTAACACAATAAAGCAAATGACAATAAAATGAGATATGCTTGTATAACTGAATTTTGCTTAAGCTTATTGCAGCTTCCCTAGATTTTTTCCCCAAACATAATCTCTCTTTTTTCTCAGGTAAAGAAATGATGAAGGTTTTATTCTTGTTATTACTTATACAGAATTGTATACATTTACATAGATTGATTAGATAAATTGCTCAAGGTAAAAAGTTATTAATGAAGGAGGTGGGACCAAATCCTGATATATTTATAGAAGTCGGAAATGTTCTTTCATGATACCAGGTTTATTCTTAAATTTTTCTGACCCTGATATTTCTAATACTTTCAGTAGGTCATCTTTCTGATTGTAAGAAGTATAATTCTATTTTACTAAACATTACAAGTGTGGTAAGATATTTTTATAACAAAATTAAATCTAAATCCAATAAGAAATATTGCATTTCCCTTAGTCATCACTAAGGAACTCTCAATTTTTTTGATCCTTTACTAGAAGGACTTTTTGACATGCAGTGTGTTTTCAAGGATGGATGAATTTTTACCGTTTCTTCAGTGAGTAGAAGTTATGTATCTCATTTACATCATTTTGTTGTTGTCTCCAAAAAAGACTTATTAATCGAATAATGCTCTTAACCTTACTGCTTTCTAAGAGCTTTAGAAACATTTTGAAACTACAAAGTGCATTTACTAATATTAAAACCTTGGAATGTCTCAAGCTGCAACCTATTTGTGGAAAATATGGCTTCTCACTCTTCAGTCACTTCATTCAGTTTTCCACTCATATTTTTTTCCTGAATCAGACCAGCTCTGTGGCATGTAAAGAGTGTAGTGATGATGTGAGATATTGGAGACACTGTTGACATTTTGTCTATTTTGCTGCCTGGAGTTGGCTAATGCCAGTAACAGATCGTGCTTTCTTGATAAAAATGGTGGAAAAATGCATTAACACCAAGAATGGTATGGTTGCTGTCCCTGATGAAGCATAGCACTTCAGTTCAAAATGTTAAGGTTATTTTTTCCCTGG
Source organism: Macaca fascicularis (assembly GCF_037993035.2). Lineage (NCBI taxonomy): Eukaryota > Metazoa > Chordata > Mammalia > Primates > Cercopithecidae > Macaca > Macaca fascicularis. Next base: position 13,694,140 of record NC_088380.1, on the reverse strand, counting down.
GTTTTATTTTCTAAATGAATGTTTATAGCCATCTGTGTTGTTTCTAACAGAAGGAGAAAAAGTATATTTCCCTTAATTTATTTTGTCTTTTCCTTTTCTCCACCCACATTCTTCTGAAATCTCACTTTCTATAATTATGTGTTTTCACAGTACTCCAAAAATCACTCACACCTCTCTTACCTGAACGTCTGTGGTCTCTGCACCACTCAAGTTTGCTTTGATCCCATCCAAACTGATATTTCCTTGGAATATTTTTTGATAGTAGAGATAAAAAAGGGTAAAACTGAAAAACATTTAAAGGGAAAATTATTTTGGATAAGTTGATAAAGGATTTTAGAAAATGAAAATAAGAGGGAATTGAAGGTGATTTCACAATGCAACCTGTATAATGGACTAGTAGAGATGCCAGTTATAATCCCTGGGAAATTGAAATGAGATTAATCTGTGGATGTAAGACAACACTTTAATTTCAAAGTAGACTAAGTTTAAGGATTTGTTGGATTATATATGTGAGAATTCTAGTTACAAAGATAGGCAAGAATGAAAAATAATAATTTCAGATGCAGCCTGTAGATATAAAAGCAGATATATAATTAAAATAGCATTATTGCTTATATCATTAAATAAATCATTTTGGAGCAATCGATATCCAGCCTGGAATAAACAGTATGAATTAGTATTAATATTAAACTTTTGAGAAAATATAATCTATTTAAAGTAACCTGTGCAATGTTAACCAAAAATATAAAATATATGATATATAATTAAATATATGTCTGTGTGTGTATGTGTGTGTGTTTGTATACACACTTTATTGGACATTTATAGACTTCATAGATATTACAGGACATTTATGTTAAGAGACTGAATAGCTTTTCTGATGGGGGACATCTTCTTATTCTGTGTAAAAACTCGTCTTTTGGGAATTTGATCTATCATTTGTTCACTTTGGTTTATAAATCTTCTTCCATCATGAAAATGAACTGTAAGGCACTGATCACCATCAATGTTTATTATCTATTAAGGTAGGTTAGGTCAATATGAATTGATTGATGGAAAATTAAAATAACTAATGACTACTAGACTTAATACCTGGGTGATGAAATAATCTATACAACAAAACCTCATGACACAAATTTACCTATGTAACAAACCTGCACTTGTAGCCCTGAGCTTAAAGTTAAAAACAACAATAACAATATATCTCTACTTTGAGATAAATGAAAGCACTTTTGTTTGCTGCTGCAAATGCTGTATAGTATTTTTTCTGTGTATTTCTAAAAATGTGTATGTAAACTGTAGTATATATTTCCATTATAAAGAGAAAAATGCTAGCTATTATGTAAAATAATGTATATGGCAATTAGAGTGAAAACTGTACAATTTTTTTAAGAAGTGTAATGATCTCATCTACCAACTCTATGCATATCTGTAATTTTTACCTAAATCATTAAACTACCTGTTTCAGTGCTATGCCTGAAGAACGTATATTTTAATTCCATTATAAAAGCAGTAATGAGTGGAAATCACTGTGATTTCAGAGAAAGAAATATTTATTTACCCTCTAATGTGAAATAAAGTATTAGAATTTGATTACTGGCATTTAAAAGTTAGGTTATTGTTATTTAAATGTAATTAATTGCCATCCTCTTTTTTTTATTGATAAAAATAAGTTGTTTTATTGATTTTTGGATAACTAATAATGTTTAAGAGTTTTTAATGTATTTATATCTCTTTTGTATTTTCTCTTCTAAAAATTATCTGTGATCTTTTATATATTTTTATTGGGTATCTTTTTTTTTATTTTGTTTTATTTTTATTTTTTTTTAAAATTTATTTATTATTATACTTTAAGTTGTAGGGTACATGTGCATAATGTGCAGGTTTGTTACATATGTATACTTGTGCCATGTTGGTGTGCTGCACCCATCAACTCGTCATTTACATCAGGTATAACTCCCAATGCAATCCCTCCCCCCTCCCCCCTCCCCATGATAGGCCCCGGTGTGTGATGTTCCCCTTCCTGAGTCCAAGTGATCTCATTGTTCAGTTTCCACCTATGAGTGAGAACATGCGGTGTTTGGTTTTCTGTTCTTGTGATAGTTTGCTAAGAATGATGGATTCCAGCTGCATCCATGTCCCTACAAAGGACACAAACTCATCCTTTTTGATGGCTGCATAGTATTCCATGGTGTATATGTGCCACATTTTCTTAATCCAATCTGTCACTGATGGACATTTGGGTTGATTCCAAGTCTTTGCTATTGTGAATAGTGCCGCAATAAACATACGTGTGCATGTGTCTTTATAGCAGCATAATTTATAATCCTTTGGGTATATACCCAGTAATGGGATGGCTGGGTCATATGGTACATCTAGTTCTAGATCTTTGAGGAATCGCCATACTGTTTTCCATAATGGTTGAACTAGTTTACAATCCCACCAACAGTGTAAAAGTGTTCCTATTTCTGCACATCCTCTCCAGCACCTGTTGTTTCCTGACTTTTTAATGATCGCCATTCTAACTGGTGTGAGATGGTATCTCATTGTAGTTTTGATTTGCATTTCTCTGATGGCCAGTGATGATGAGCATTTTTTCATGTGTCTGTTGGCTGTATGAATGTCTTCTTTGGAGAAATGTCTGTTCATATCCTTTGCCCACTTTTTGATGGGGTTGTTTGTTTTTTTCTTGTAAATTTGTTTGAGTTCTTTGTAGGTTCTGGATATTAGCCCTTTGTCAGATGAGTAGATTGCAAAACTTTTCTCCCATTCTGTAGGTTGCCTGTTCACTCTGATGGTAGTTTCTTTTGCTGTGCAGAAGCTCTTTAGTTTAATTAGATCCCATTTGTCAATTTTGGCTTTTGCTGCCGTTGCTTTTGGTGTTTTAGACATGAAGTCTTTGCCCATGCCTATGTCCTGAATGGTACTACCTAGGTTTTCCTCTAGGATTTTTATGGTATTAGGTCTAACATTTAAGTCTCTAATCCATCTTGAATTAATTTTCGTATAAGGAGTAAGGAAAGGATCCAGTTTCAGCTTTCTACTTATGGCTAGCCAATTTTCCCAGCACCATTTATTAAATAGGGAATCCTTTCCCCATTTCTTGTTTCTCTCAGGTTTGTCAAAGATCAGATGGCTGTAGATGTGTGGTCTTATTTCTGAGGACTCTGTTCTGTTCCATTAGTCTATATCTCTGTTTTGGTACCAGTACCATGCTGTTTTGGTTACTGTAGCCTTGTAGTATAGTTTGAAGTCAGGTAGCGTGATGCCTCCAGCTTTGTTCTTTTGACTTAGGATTGTCTTGGAGATGCGGGCTCTTTTTTGGTTCCATATGAACTTTAAAGCAGTTTTTTCCAATTCTGTGAAGAAACTCATTGGTAGCTTGATGGGGATGGCATTGAATCTATAAATTACCTTGGGCAGTATGGCCATTTTCACGATATTGATTCTTCCTATCCATGAGCATGGTATGTTCTTCCATTTGTTTGTGTCCTCTTTGATTTCACTGAGCCGTGGTTTGTAGTTCTCCTTGAAGAGGTCCTTTACATCCCTTGTAAGTTGGTTTCCTAGGTATTTGATTCTCTTTGAAGCAATTGTGAATGGAAGTTCATTCATGATTTGGCTCTCTGTTTGTCTGTTACTGGTGTATACGAATGCTTGTGATTTTTGCACATTAATTTTGTATCCTGAGACTTTGCTGAAGTTGCTTATCAGCTTAAGGAGATTTTGAGCTGAGACAATGGGGTTTTCTAAATATACAATCATGTCATCTGCAAACAGGGACAGTTTGACTTCTTCTTTTCCTAACTGAATACCCTTGATTTCTTTCTCTTGCCTAATTGCCCTAGCCAGAACTTCCAACACTATGTTGAATAGGAGTGGTGAGAGAGGGCATCCCTGTCTTGTGCCAGTTTTCAAAGGGAATTTTTCCAGTTTTTGCCCATTCAGTATGCTATTGGCTGTGGGTTTGTCATAAATAGCTCTTATGATTTTGAGGTACGTTCCATCAATACCAAATTTATTGAGCGTTTTTAGCATGAAGGGCTGTTGAATTTTGTCAAAAGCCTTTTCTGCATCTATTGAGATAATCATGTGGTTCTTGTCTTTGGTTCTGTTTATATGCTGGATTATGTTTATTGATTTGTGAATGTTGAACCAGCCTTGCATCCCAGGGATGAAGCCCACTTGATCATGGTGGATAAGCTTTTTGATGTGTTGCTGAATCCGGTTTGCCAGTATTTTATTGAGGATTTTTGCATCGATGTTCATCAGGGATATTGGTCTAAAATTCTCTTTTTTTGTTGTGTCTCAGCCAGGCTTTGGTATCAGGATGATGTTGGCCTCATAAAATGAGTTAGGGAGGATTCCCTCTTTTTCTATTGATTGGAATAGTTTCAGAAGGAATGGTACCAACTCCTCCTTGTACCTCTGGTAGAATTCAGCTGTGAATCCATCTGGTCCTGGACTTTTTTTGGTTGGTAGGCTATTAATTATTGCCTCAATTTCAGAGCCTGCTATTGGTCTATTCAGGGATTCACCTTCTCCCTGGTTTAGTCTTGGAAGAGTGTAAGTGTCCAGGAAATTATCCATTTCTTCTAGATTTTCCAGTCTATTTGCGTAGAGGTGTTTATAGTATTCTCTGATGGTAGTTTGTATTTCTGTGGGGTGGGTGGTGATATCCCCTTTATCATTTTTAATTGCGTCGATTTGATTCCTCTCTCTTTTCTTTTTTATTAGTCTTGCTAGTGGTCTGTCAATTTTGTTGATCTTTTCAAAAAACCAACTCCTGGATTCATTGATTTTTTGGAGAGTTTTTTGTGTCTCTATCTCCTTCAGTTCTGCTCTGATCTTAGTTATTTCTTGCCTTCTGCTAGCTTTCGAATGTGTTTGCTCTTGCTTCTCTAGTTCTTTTAATTGCGATGTTAGAGTGTCAATTTTAGATCTTTCCTGCTTTCTCTAGTGGGCATTTAGTGCTATAAATTTCCCTCTACACACTGCTTTAAATGTGTCCCAGAGATTCTGGTATGTTGTATCTTTGTTCTCATTGGTTTCAAAGAACATCTTTATTTCTGCCTTCATTTCGTTATGTACCCAGTAGTCATTCAGGAGCAGGTTGTTCAGTTTCCATGTAGTTGAGCGGTTTTGATTGAGTTTCTTAGTCCTGAGTTCTAGTTTGATTGCACTGTGGTCTGAGAGACAGTTTGTTATAATTTCTGTTCTTGTACATTTGCTGAGGAGTGCTTTACTTCCAATTACATGGTCGATTTTGGAGTAAGTACGATGCGGTGCTGAGAAGAATGTATATTCTGTTGATTTGGGGTGGAGAGTTCTGTAGATGTCTATTAGGTCTGCTTGCTGCAGAGATGAGTTCAATTCCTGGATATCCTTGTTAACTTTCTGTCTCGTTGATCTGTCTAATGTTGACAGTGGAGTGTTGAAGTCTCCCATTATTATTGTATTGGAGTCTAAGTCTGTTTGTAAGTCTCTAAAGACTTGCTTTATGAATCTGGGTGCTCCTGTATTGGGTGCATATATATTTAGGATAGTTAGCTCTTCCTGTTGAATTGATCCCTTTACCATTATGTAATGGCCTTCTTTGTCTCTTTTGATCTTTGATGGTTTAAAGTCTGTTTTATCAGAGACTAGTATTGCAACCCCCGCTTTTTTTTGTTCTCCATTTGCTTGGTAAATCTTCCTCCATCCCTTTATTTTGAGCCTATGTATGTCTCTGCGTGTGAGATGGGTCTCCTGAATACAGCAGACTGATGGGTCTTGACTCTTTATCCAGTTTGCCAGTCTGTGTCTTTTAATTGGAGCATTTAGTCCATTGACATTTAAGGTTAAGATTGTTATGTGTGAACTTGATCCTGCCATTATGATATTAACTGGTTATTTTGCTCGTTAGTTGATGCAGTTTCTTCCTAGCCTCGATGGTCTTTACATTTTGGCATGTTTTTACAAAGGCTGGTACCAGTTGTTCCTTTCCATGTTTAGTGCTTCCTTCAGGGTCTCTTGTAAGGCAGGCCTAGTGGTGGCAAAATCTCTAAGCATTTGCTTATCTGTAAAGGATTTTATTTCTCCTTCACTGATGAAACTTAGTTTGGCTGGATATGAAATTCTGGGTTTAAAATTCTTTTCTTTAAGAATGTTGAATATTGGCCCCCACTCTCTTCTGGCTTGGAGAGTTTCTGCCGAGAGATCTGCTGTTAGTATGATGGGCTTCCCTTTGTGGGTAACCCGACCTTTCTCTCTGGCTGCCCTTAAGATTTTTTCCTTCATTTCAACTTTGGTGAATCTGGCAATTATGTGTCTTGGAGTTGCTCTTCTCGAGGAGTATCTTTGTGGCGTTCTCTGTATTTCCTGGATTTGAATGTTGGCTTGCCCTACTAGGTTGGGGAAGTTCTCCTGGATAATATCCTGAAGAGTGTTTTCCAACTTGGTTCCATTTTCCCCCTCACTTTCAGGCACCCCAATCAGACGTAGATTTGCTCTTTTTACATAATCCCATACTTCTTGCAGGCTTTGTTCATTTCTTTTTTCTTTTGGTTTCTCTTCTCGTTTCATTTCATTCATTTGATCCTCAATCGCTGATACTCTTTCTTCCAGTTGATCGAGTCGGTTACTGAAGCTTGTGCATTTGTCACGTATTTCTCGTGTCATGGTTTTCATCTCTTTCATTTCGTTTAGGACCTTCTCTGCATTAATTATTCTAGCCATCAATTCTTCCACTGTTTTTTCAAGATTTTTAGTTTCTTTGCGCTGGGTACGTAATTCCTCCTTTAGCTCTGAGAAATTTGATGGACTGAAGCCTTCTTCTCTCATCTCGTCAAAGTCATTCTCCGTCCAGCTTTGATCCGTTGCTGGCGATGAGCTGCGCTCCTTTGCCGGGGGAGATGCGCTCTTATTTTTTGAATTTCCAGCTTTTCTGCCCTGCTTTTTCCCCATCTTTGTGGTTTTATCTGCCTCTGGTCTTTGATGATGGTGACGTACTGATGGGGTTTTGGTGTAGGTGTCCTTCCTGTTTGATAGTTTTCCTTCTAACAGTCAGGACCCTCAGCTGTAGGTCTGTTGGAGATTGCTTGAGGTCTACTCCAGACCCTGTTTGCCTGGGTATCAGCAGCAGAGGCTGCAGAAGATAGAATATTTCTGAACAGCGAGTGTACCTGTCTGATTCTTGCTTTGGAAGCTTCCTCTCAGGGGTGTACTCCACCCTGTGAGGTGTGGGGTGTCAGACTGCCCCTAGTGGGGGATGTCTCCCAGTTAGGCTACTCAGGGGTCAGGGACCCACTTGAGCAGGCAGTCTGTCCCTTCTCAGATCTCAACCTCCGTGTTGGGAGATCCACTGCTCTCTTCCAAGCTGTCAGACAGAGTCCTTTGCGTCTGCAGAGGTTTCGGCTGCTTTTGTTGTTATCTGTGCCCTGTCCCCAGAGGTGGAGTCTACAGAGACAGGCAGGTTTCCTTGAGCTGCTGTGAGCTCCACCCAGTTCGAGCTTCCCAGCAGCTTTGTTTACCTATTTAAGCCTCAGCAATGGCGGGCGCCCCTCCCCCAGCCTCGCTGCTGCCTTGCCGGTAGATCACAGACTGCTGTGCTAGCAATGAGGGAGGCTCCGTGGGCGTGGGACCCTCCCGACCAGGTGTGGGATATGATCTCCTGGTGTGCCTGTTTGCTTAAAGCGCAGTATTGGGGTGGGAGTTACCCGATTTTCCAGGTGTTGTGTGTCTCAGTTCCCCTGGCTAGGAAAAGGGATTCCCTTCCCCCTTGTGCTTCCCAGGTGAGGCAATGCCTCGCCCTGCTTCAGCTCTCCCTGGTCGGGCTGCAGCAGCTGACCAGCACCGATCGTCCGGCACTCCCCAGTGAGATGAACCCAGTACCTCAGTTGAAAATGCAGAAATCACCGGTCTTCTGTGTGGCTCACGCTGGGAGTTGGAGACTGGAGCTGTTCCTATTCGGCCATCTTGCTCCACCCCGCCATCCTCTTAATACAAGTGTTATCAGAGCTATCTGGAGTCTGTCTGTAATTACTAATGAGAATTTAAGATTCATGAGGCAGAAGAATATGGAAACACAGTATGTAGGTAATAATTTTTTTAAAGTTAAAGAAAAACTTTTCTTCAATGATTACAACATTTATTTTTTTTCTACTGAAAGGCTTAAGGAAGAAATCAGCTTTACATTTATTCTTCCCTCTTCCTCCCGGACATCAAATGACAGGCTGATAGAATAATAAATACAGAAGAGTGTTTCTCTTCTTCACTTATATAAGTGAATGTAGATGATTCTAGAAAATATTTTAAAATACAGCCTCATGATAATTGATAACTAGAGCTGTGCAGTCTCTGATGAATTCTGTCTGTTTGCTCTTTTTGTCCCTAAGCAGTGAGGACTGACAACCTGCCGGTTCTGGCTCAATGCTTTTTGTCTATTTGTTCTCTTTGGGGATAAATTATTAAAGGATGTAATGAACAACACAAAGTTAGCACTTTCAGAAAGAGAGGACATTTCTCCATTTTAAAATGTTTCAAAAGATAGAAGATGACAAGACCACATTTAGTTTGGACATGATGATTCCCATCTTACCACATTTGAAATGATGACATGTCACAAATTCTACAACACAAATATTAGGAATTTCTGATTTATTTAGATGAGGTCAGAAGTTTTACTTATTGCATGTGTTTTTATTCATCTCCAAACCCAAAAATAATTGCTGTGTGCTAACTGGTACATAGTAATAGTGACTTATTGAATTGTTTCGATCACCCTGATTAAAATCTCTTTATAAATCTTCAATAATCTGATATTAGTAGAAGTAAACATTTTACGCCTAAATCAATACAATTTAGTAAATAAATCTTGGCACACTTGGACACTTGGTGTAGTTTTTAAAGATGATTTGTAGTTTTAATTAATTTGGACTGGCTTCTGAGCCAAATTGGGTGCTCTTTGAACTTTTATCACTCTCACAATCCTTTAAAGTAACAATGATACCAAACAACAGCACATGTTATGACTTTTTCCAGTAGCAAAATTCAACCATTTTCTATACACCAATAAGGACTTCATATTTAATAAAGTTGCCTGCTTAAGTAATTTTATAAGAGTATACCCTCTTATTCTATAATTGCACTGAAGAATTGAAATAGAAATGCTTAAAGGGGATGTAACCCACAATCAAATAACTAAGTACCACATATGGTGCAAATGGCTTCCATCAAGTTATTTCCTGAGTAGGAGGACATTATACTAGCAGTGGCCGTAGAGTTAAAAAGGAGGCAAAAAATGTTAATATACAAAAGAGAGCTGGGCCAATTGTCAGTGTTAAAAAGATAAGAAACAGGAATCAAAACCAAACTTAGAATGTGCATTTGAGAACAGGTATAATAAAAACAGGAACAACAGGTAGAGTTGAAGCTGGCAGCAGTGAGTGGCAGTCCACAGAGCTGGCTGATTTTCTAAGGCTTCCTCTGCTGCATGGGTGTTGTTGTGGGGACGCACCAGCTGAGTGTAACTTCTCAGGATGGGAGAGGCATGTCCAGAGTTAAATTTGCTTATGTTGAGAGTTGGAAACAATATTAACTTTTCAGTGTGCTTAACGGATTCACCTTATTCCAAAATCAGGAGTGGAACTAGTCACAGTGAATGAATTGTCTTAAGGGAATGGGCCTCTTTTTACCTTGCCTGAGGTTCTGAACTGTTGTGCATACAAGGAGCCCATATTAGGGACATTTGTTGAGAACACCTGACCTTTCAGTTGGGATGTTCCAACATATAAACAAACAGAAGCAACCCTCAAATCAATACAATAATAGTTCACAATAGTGTTTTAATTGAATACTGATTTTTACAAAGATAATTTAAAATTTTACATAATGTATAATTTCCTTTTTTAAAAAATGAAATAAATGAAAAAATAAAAAAGGAAAGTTTGTGGAGAAGCACTTCATGTCCAAAGTATCTGATGACTCAATCACCAGTTTTCATCTTGTTCCCAATTGTTTTCATCTCAACAGTAAACAGTTTTCATCTTGTTCCCAGTTGTTTTCATCTCAACAGTAAACATCCTCTTCTATATTAAATATTACTTTTGCTCTGCTTGACCTGTAGACTATGCTCATTTAGGTGAAATCCTTCCATAAAAAATCGCTATAGTAAGGTAGAAACTCATTTCTTACATAGGAAACTATATTCGGTTATTCTTCAAACACCTACATTTGATATGCCATTTGAGCTGTTAGATAATCACCACTTCCAGTCGGTATCAGCTCCTACCTCTTGAGAGACACAACTGCCCTTCTGTAAGTCCTTCCCGTGTCATACTAGTTAACCTGACAATGGGCTTTATTGAAATCTTCACTCAATTTGTCATGTTCTCCTTCTATTGCTCTGACAACAGATGGCTACCTAATATCTTGTCTGTGTCTTCATAGCCTCTTGTCTACATGGAGGCTGGATTTAGCTCTTGATCAATTGAGGGAGGTCTATGCTATGTATTCCTACATTCCCAAGTGCATGTTCCCAGGCTTTGAAAAGAATTCCCAATAGGAAATTGTATTTTGCCAAAATTCTGCCCATTGATTGTCTGGACCTCAATATTATACATTTTCCTCCATCATGGCATCAATTTTGAGCTCTTTAGGTTCTGCAGCATGCCTTGTGTGTCATAATTAAATACAGCAGTTGACAAATGCTTCAATAGAATAAGGATCATTTTATTGTAATGCAAAATGTCACCAAATGTGACCTAAATTAAATTATTTCACTATGCTTATTCTTTTACTGAAAGACATAGATGCTACTAATTTTATGTTGGCCACAGAAATAAAAAAAAAAAAAAAGACTTGAAGAAAATGAATGACACAGAGAAGAATAAATAATATTGGGGTTAAAATAATGCTTTATAAAAAGATAATTTAATCAGCACAGAAAAATATATGCACAACAATTAAGCTGATAATATTCTTCCACCATTCCTGGCAAATAATTATATATGAAGTGAATCCACAAAAATGTTGAATAAAAGTTAATGATTGACTCTGGTCAAAGCAGCAGCATATAAATATTTGGAAGAAAATGTGAAAGTATTTCCCTTGCACTAGTTTCATAAGGTTGCAGAAAATGATTGTTGATACTTTATAACCATGTGTCAGATCTCAAATGTCAGGGTGATAATTGCTAAAGACTACAACTGTTATTATAATCAGCATGCATTTTTAGGACCTCATGCTTATGACAGAAGCTTTTTATGTGTTGTTTATTCTGGCTCAAGCCTAGAACTAAAGCTAATACAGGCTTCACTTATTTGTATCTTAATTAACTTTAGAATAAAAGTTGTTTGGTGACATTTATATTATTAAGTTAAAATTAGACTACCAAGCATGACTATCTATCTATATAATATATGAATGTAAATATTGAATTTTATAATAGTAATAGTTATAGAACCAATAACTTAATAACTGTTATGTATTGCTTATATTTGAGAGTCAAATTATTAAGAGTATAAACATGAATGAACTATATATGTATTTGGGTTTAAATTTATTCCTGTGAATTGAATCTTTGAGGTCATACCTTGATTTAACTCCCCAAATATTTGTTAGGCATTTTTGTGTCAGTGTTTGTGCTTTATTATAAAGGCAGTGCTATGTAAAAACTTTACAAATATACATTCACTTTCTTATATCCTAAATTAGAATAGAAATATCATGTCTGAATGCTTTATGTTGTATATGAAAGTCAGGTTTTGCCAAATTATTTATAAATTCTTATTGGGCTGTATAGCTGTGCTTGTGTTCACTGGTCTTGGGAAAAAAGATTTTAAAGTATTAATCTGAGAACCCTGGAATTCTACATATACTATATTTTCTTAAATGTTTAACACTGCAGGGCAAAACTTTGTGTCTTGTCTCCTTAGTAGAGTATTTCTGACATCTGGTAGTTCAGACTGTGATGTCCATAATTTATGAAAAAAAGTCTGTAAGTAGAGGGCTTCCTCACTCCAGCAGCAACCAAAAGAAGGATCACTTTAAGCAAATAAGAATCTCTTGCTAGGGTTTTAATCTATTTAGGGATAGTTTTCTAAGATGGTTATCAGTGTAGAGAAATGTGGCAGGATGTACCAACAAGGAGGTGTAGTAAATGAGATTGCTCATGGGTTGAAAACATGTGGGCTTAAATCATAACTCAATTAATTTCTCCTTATGAAATATTATGAAAATGAGTTCTTTCAGCCATCATTGTTCTCATCTGTGACATGTTTTTGATATGAAGACATTTACAAGTAATCTGAATATTGTAAATATAGATATACAAGACATGATGGTATTCTCATAGTTTTATTAACATATTGCTAGGGTCTGAATGTTTGTGTCCCCCCTAAATTCATATGATGAAGTCTTAACCCCCAAAGTGATGGTATTAATAGGTAGGTCTTTGGCAAGTGATTAGGTCGTGAGGCTCATGAGTGGGGTTAGTGCTCTTACAGAAGAAGTTAAAGGGAGCTCGTTCTTCCCTTCCACCATGTGAGGATACAGTGAGATGGAGCTATCTATGCACCAGAAAGCAGCCCACCACACACACCAAGTCTGCCAGTGCCTTTGTACTGGACTTCCCAGCTTAGAATTGTTAAAAAATAAAATGTTTATAAGGTAAAATGAAATAAGGAAAATGAGATATTTATAAGTTACCTGGTTTATGATATTTTATTATGCCAGTCTAAATGAATTAAGATACATATAATGTTTTAAAAGCATGTGATTAAAATGATGAAAAAATATATAAAAAGTGAAGCTAGATTTTGAAAGATGAGTGACGAAAGGGATGATAAAATAAATGGAAAATACTATCATCTGTGAATACAAAGAAACAAAGAAGATAAAAATAACAAAAAGAAAAGAATGTAAAGCAGATGGAAGGTAAAAAAAAAAAAAGGAAAAATAGAAAGAATGAATATAAGACCTACTACCTGATAGCACAACGAGGTGACTATAGTCCATAATAACTTATTTGTATATTTTAAAATAACGAGTGTAATTAGATTTTTTTGTAACTCAAAGATAAGTGCTTGAGGGAGTGGATGCCCCATTCTCCATGATGCGCTTATTTCACATTGTAGGACTGTATCAAAACATCTCATGTACCTCATAAATATAGACCCCTACTGTGTACCCACAAAAATTAAAAATTAAAAAAAAGAAATAGAAGGAAATGGAAGAGAAGAAAGAAAGAGAACTGAAGAGAGAACAGAAGGAAAAAGTAAGAAAATGAAATGTACAATTGCTTAGACTCCCCTCTACAAAAATCCTCCAGTCTCACCTAGAACTGACAGACACTCTCTTTACTGATGGCTCCCTACTGACAGTCGATCCAGAATATGGAAACTTACCTTTTTGGATACTTGTATTTCTTAGGTTTTTATGTTCTATTCATCTTACACTATTATTTTAATAGGCAAAGAAATGAGAGCATTGGCCAGGCATGGTGGCTCACGCCTGTAATCCCAGCACTTTGGGAGGCTGAGGTGGGCAGATAACAAGGTCAGGAGTTCAAGACCAGCCTGGCCAATATGGTGAAACCCCATCTCTACTAAAAATACAAAAATTAGCTGGGCATGGTGGTGCGTGCCTGTAGTCCCAGCTACTTGGGAGGTTGAAGCAGGAGAATCGCTTGAACCCAGGAGGTGGAGGTTGCAGTGAACTGAGATCACACCACTGCACTCCAGCCTGGGCGACAGAGCAGGACTCTGTATCAAACAAACAAGCAAACAAAAAAAGGAGAGCATTGCATCGTATTCAGTTTGAAGCCTTATCTCTAATTTCATTCCAATTGGTTGCTCAAGATTATTTCAAGGTTAAAAATAAATAATTTAACACATGAAAATATGTTTGGAAATAGTTCTCACCAATTTATAGAGTTATAATTGATATATAATAAATTGCATATATTTAATGTTTCCTATTTGTTGAGATTTGACATATAACTGCGAAATCATCATTATGGTCAAAATAAGGCATATTTCCCTTAGCCCAAAGGCATCCTTGTGTAATATTTCCCTTTACCTATATTGCCAGGAAACCACTCATCTGCTTTCTTTTACTATGTATACAATTTTGTTTTATATAATTTTATCTAAACAAGTTAATACAGACTGTACTCAGTTTAGTCTGGCTTCTTGCACCCAACATAATTATTTTGAGACTGATTAGTACTGCCACATGTGGTAATAGTTCTTTTTTTTTTTTTTTTCTGCTTAACAGGATTGTATTTCACGGATATAGCACAAATTGTTTATCCACTATTCATTACTTTTTATCATTTGGCAATGTTCTATTTATTTGTTATTACAAAAAATGACTATAAACATTTTCATAAAGATCTTTATGTGGATGTTTTCATTTAACTAAAATAACATACCTAGGAGTTGAATTGTTGGGTCTTATGGTAGATGTGCATGTAAGGTTTATAAGAAACTGATTTTCAAAATAGTTGTATGGTTTTACATTTTCACCAGCAGTATAGGAGGCCTCCAGTTGCCCACACACTTGTCATCACTATGTATTGCCAGCATTTTAAATTTTAACCATTTTAGTGGTTCTAATGGATGTGAAGGAGCCTTGCACTGTAATTTTCATGTTTATTTACCTTAATATGCAGAACACTGTGATGGATTTATTGGCAATGCAAATGTCTTATGTGTCATGTCAATTTAGATCTTTTTGCCCATTTATATCGAGCTATTTAAATCCTCATTACTGAGTTGTAAGAGTTATTTATGTTTCTATAAATTTGTTTCCTTTCTGTGGTTTTCCTTTCCATTTCTTGAATTTTAATTTTCATGCAGTCCAATTTATCTGTTTTTAAAAATTTTGTAGTTTTCACGTCTTCATTCTAGCTAAGAATTGTTTCCATACATGAATGTGGTAACGATTTTCATCTCTGTATTTTATAGTTTTATATTCTTAGGTTTTACATTTAGGTATATTATTTATTTCAGGTGTGTGTGTGTGTGTGTGTTGGAAGTTAACGTTTGATGATTACTTTCCATAAAAATATACAGTTGAAGCTACACAATTAAAAAATGACATTCATAGCCGAGCATGGTGGCTCAAGCCTGTAATCCCAGCACTTTGGGAGGCCGAGACGGGCGGATCACAAGCTCAGGAGATCGAGACCATCCTGGCTAACACAGTGAAACCCCGTCTCTATTAAAAAATACAAAAAACTAGCCAGGCAAGGTGGCGGGCGCCTGTAGTCCCAGCTACTTGGGAGGCTGAGGCAGGAGAATGGCATAAACCCGGGAGGCGGAGCTTGCAGTGAGCCGAGATCCGGCCACTGCACTCCAGCCTGGGCGACACAGCAAGACTCCGTCTCAAAAAAAAAAAAAAAAAAAAAAAAAAGACATTCTATGTCCTGAAAGATACTCACACTTTTGTTGAAATTTAAATAACCCATGAATGTGAATTCTATATTATATTTTATTGGTCTATGTTTACATGTTTGGTCTTAGTTGTTTAGTCTTGAGACCCTGAATTTCAGTCTTTTGAAATTTAGGAACTCTTGCCATTTCTACCAAAAATCCTGCTGAAATTTGATTTAGATTGATTTTTTAATCTATAGATCAACTTATGGAGAAATGGCATTTAAAAAATATTGATTCTTCCAAAAAAAAATACCTAAGAATACAGCTAAGCAGGGAAGCAAAAGATCTGTACAATGAGAACTATAAAACACTGCTCAAAGAAATCTGAGATGACTCACACAAATGGAAAATTATTCAATAAATAAAAAATAATCAATATTGTTAAAATGGCCATACTGCTCAAAACAATTTATAGATTCAATGTTATTACTATCATATTACCAATAACATTTTTCACATAAATAAAAAAAAACTATTTTAAAATTTATATTGAATCAAAAAAGAGCCCTAATAGCAAAGGCAATCTTAAGCAAAAAGAACAAAACTGGAGGCATCACCATACCAGACTTCAAACTATACTACAGGGCTATAGTCAACAAAACAGCATGGGAGTAGTACAAAAACAGGCACATAGATCAATGGAACAGAATACAAAGCCCAGAAATAAGGCCATACAGCTACAACCATCTGATCTTCGACAAAGGTGATAAAAACAATCAGTGGGGAAAGGACTCCTTATTCAATAAATGGTGCTGGAGTAACTGGCTTGCCATATGCAGAAGATTGAAACTCAACCCCTTCCTTATGCCATATACAAAAATCAACTCAAGATGGATTAAAGACTTAAACATAAAATCCAAAACTATAAAAACTCTGGTAGACAACTTAGGCAATATCATTCTGGACATAGAGAAGGGCAAAGATTTCGTGAGGACGACGCCAAAAACAATTGCAACAAAAGCAAACTTGACAAACTGGATCTAATCAAACTAAAGAATTTCTGCACAGCAAATGAAACTATCAGCAGAGAGAACAGACAACCTATTGAATGGGAGAAAACTTTTGCAAACTATGTGTCTGACAAAGGTCTAATATCCAGCATCTATAAGTAACTTAGGAAAATTTACAAGAAAAAAACCCAACCTCATTAAAAAGTGGGCAAAGGACATGAACAGACACCTTTCAAAAGAAGACATTTATTTGGCCAACAAGCATATGATAAGATGCTCAACATCACTGATCATTAGAGAAATGCAAATCAAAGCAACAGTGAGATCTAACAACAGTCAGCATGGCTATTTAAAAAAATGATAAATGCTGGTGAGGTTGCAGAAAAATGGGACCATTTATACACTGTTAGTAGAAGTGTAAATTAGTTCAACCATTGTGTAACACAGTGTGGTGATTCCTCAAAGACCTAAAAACAGAACTCACATTTGATCTAGTAATCCTATTACTGGGTATATATCCAATGGAATATAAACTGTTCTATCATAAATACACATGTACACATATGTTCATTGCAGCACTATCCACAATAGCAAAGACATGGAATCAACCTAAATGTCAATCAGTGGTCTACTGGATAAAGAAAATGTACAGATACACCATGGGATACTATGCAGTCATAAAAAAAAAAAAAAAATAGACATCATGTCCTTTACAGGAAAATGGATGAGGCCGGGAGTCATCATTCTTAGCAAACTGACCCATGAACAGGAAACCAAATACTGCATGTTCTCACTTATAAGTGGGAGCTAAATGATGAGAACACATGGATGCATAGAAGGGAACAACACACACTGGGGCCTTTCATAGGGTGGAGTCTGGGAGGAGGTCTAGGATCAGGAAAAATAACCAGTTGCTACTAGGCTTAATGTCTGGATGATGAAATAATCTGTACAACAATTCCTCCATGACAGGCATTTACTTATGTAACAAATCTGTCCATGCATCCCTGAACATAAAGTTAAAAAAATCAATTTTTATGATATTTAAACATTGTATATTTCTTTCTTTATATCTTGTTTCATTTATCCTAGTATTGATTTATAAATTTCAGCACAGAGGTCTTAGATACGTTATTGTATATTTTTATAGCAATCTTGTAAGTGTCATTTTTAATATTTAAATTGTCTGCTGCTGGTATATAAGAACAATTGTTTTTCATTGATCATTTCTGTATCCTTGCTAAATTTATTATCTTTTGAACTAATTTCTAGATTTCTGGAATTTTCTGTGTAAAATATATATATATACACACACAAAGTTTTATTTCAGAATTTATGGATTTTATAGATTTTATTTTAATGTCTTACTTGATTATAATAGCTAGAACAACCAGTAAAATTCTGAGTGGAAAGTGTGAAAGCTAGCATAGTTTTCTAGATATTAGAATTAAACAACATTTTTTTATCGTTGTACATTATGTTAGCTATTGAATTTTTTATAATGTTCTTTATCAGTTGAGTAGGTTTCTTACTATTGGTAGTGTATTCAGCATTTAAAAATCATGAGTGGGTGCTGAATTATATTTTTGTGCATTTTTACATATTGTAAATGTATTGATCGATTTTGAACATTAAATTATCTGGCATTCTCGAGGATAAACTACTGTCATTACAGCGCAAGGAAATTCACTGACTCACTTTCCAGTGAATCATAAGGCTCTGGACCCTAAAGGCAAATGGCAATGAAGAAACACGTGCTCAAGGAAATCCGTGAAAATTCAGTAAGAAAAGTAAGGGAATAGCAAAGAGGATCGCTGAAGGGGACCCTTGTGGAGTCAGAACAAATATCAAACGCAGACGTCAGAAACTGTTTCTTCAAAGTAGCCAAAATTGAACTGGGTTAGATTGTGGAGCAATTTATGCCCCAGTTCATTGGTGAGACTATTAGAACAAGGAGGAAGCAATTAATGGAGTTCAGCAGCCATGTCTAGTCAGGAATAGAGAATAAGAGATCTGCACTACTGTCTTCCCGGAGTGCCTGTGAGTATCTCCAAAGAGATACCTCCCTGTGTATTAACATTACTGGTTTAACACTGTGTAGGTGAGGGGGGATGTACTTCACAAAAATGATACACCAAGTCCAGTCATTAGGAAATAAACAACAAAACCAAACCCTGAAAGAAAGAGTATCAGTACCCAGAGTATCAGTACCCAGAGTTGCTGAAAGTATACCTGAAATGTCAGGTTTCCAACAAAGAATTTTGAGGCATGCAGAGAAACAGGAAAGTATGGATTCTACACTGGAAAAAATATTGCAGGCCACACAACTGCCTGTGAGAACAACCAGATGCCAAATTTGAAACAAACAGACTTCGAAATAGCCATTATAAATACGTTCACAGAACTGAAGGTAAGTATGGTCAGAGAAGGAAAGGAAGGGATGATGACAATGTTGTGTTAAGGAGCTAATATCAATACAGAGATAGAAATTATGAAACAAACTCACAAGTATTATAGTAATTTCATATTCATGAGAAGGGCTTGAACGTAAACTTAGAATGGGTGATGAAAATATAAGCAAATTTGAGAGTAGATTGATAGAGATTATGCAAGCTGAACAACAGAGAGAAAAATAGAATGAGGAAAATAAACATTGCCTCAAAGGCATATGGGGTATTACGAATGTCGTGTATATTTTTTATCTTTTTCTTTGCTTTTCCTTTCTTTCTGTCCTCTTTTCTTTCCTTTTATATTGCCTTCCTTCCTTATTCCCTTCCCTTTTCTTTCCTTCCTCTCTCTCTTCTCCCTTTCTTCTTATTGTACAATGTCTTATTAGATTTTGGATTAGCCATGAACTACCTTCATAAAACAATTTGTTAAATGATTTTTCTCTTAAAAAACCAACATTTACATATATACATACAGTAATGGTGTAGTCTCTCCCTTGAATGTTAGATTTACCTTTCCTAGTTGATTTCCTAGAGATTTCCTAGTTGGAGTGTTTTTGTTGAAATTATTTTGATGTTTTTAGATATAGAACTGGATATTCTATGTCTTCTTAGATCAATTTAATTTGTTGTATTTTTCAAGAAATTTCTCCAGTTAATTCCCATTGAATTTATAGAATATGTATGATAGAACCATTCTTTTTTAAATTTTTAAAAATAATTTCAACTTTTATTTTAGATCTATGGGCACATGTGCTGGTTTTTTACATGAATATACTGTGTGATGGTGATGTTTGCGGTATGCTTGATCCCACCACCCAGATAGTGAGTATAGCACCCAATAGGTAGTTTCCCCCTTTGCCCTTTCTAGTAGTCCCCAGTATCTATTGCTATCATCTTTATGTCCATGAGTATCAAATGTTTAGCTTCCACTTATAAATGAGAACTTGTGGTATTTGTTTTTCTGTTCCTATATTAATTCGCTTAGGATAATGGCCTCCAGCTTCATCTATATTGGTGCAAAGGACAAGATTTTTTTTTATGGCCATGTAGTATTCCATGGTATATATGTACCACACTTTATTTAATCTACCATTGATGGGCACCTAGGTTGATTCTATGTCTTTGCTACTGTGAAGAGTACATATGTTTTTTTGGTACAATGATTTATTTTCTTTTGGATATATACCCAGTAATGGGATTACTGGGTTGAATGGTAGTTCTAAGTTCTTTGAGAATTATCCCAACTGCTTTCCACTGTGGCTGAAATAATTCATATTCCCAACTACAGTGTATAAGCATTCCCGTTTCTCTAAAGCCTTCAGCTTCTCTGTTTTTTGACTTTTAAATACTAGCCTTCATAATGGGTGTGAGATGGTATCTTTTTTGAGGATTTGATTTGCATTTCTCTGATGATTAGTGATGTTGAGCATGTTTTCCTATGTTCGTTGCCACTTGTGTGTCTTCTTTCGAGAAGATTCTATTCATATGTTTTGCCCAGTTTTTACTGAAGTTATGTGCTTTTTACTTGTTGAAGTTCCTTATAGATTCTGCATATTAGACCTTTGTCAGATGCATAGTTTGCAAATACTTTCTCCTATCTCGCAGATTGTTTTTTTACTCTCTCTTCAGTTTCTTTTGTTGCGCAGAAGCTCTTTAATTTCACCAGGTCCCACTTGACAATTTTGTTAACATTGCAATTGCTTTTGAGGACTTAGTCATAAATGTATTCCCAAGGTCAGTGTCCAGAAGGGTGTTTTCTATGTTTTCTTTTAAGAATCTTAGAACTTCAGGTGTTACATTTAAATATTTAATCCACTCTAAGTTAACTTTTGTATACGGGAAAAGGTAGGAGTCTAGCTTGATGATTGTGCATATGGCTAGCCAGCTATCCCAGCACTGTTTATTGAATAGGGAGTGCTTTCCCTATTGCTTATTTTTGTTGACTTTGACAAAAATCAGATAGCTGTATGTATGTGGCTTTATTTCTGTTTTATTGGTCTGTGTATCTGTTTTTGTACCAGTACCATGCTATTTTGGTTACTGTAGCCTTATA
This sequence comes from Macaca fascicularis, assembly GCF_037993035.2. NCBI lineage: Eukaryota > Metazoa > Chordata > Mammalia > Primates > Cercopithecidae > Macaca > Macaca fascicularis. Next base: position 13,673,268 of record NC_088380.1, on the reverse strand, counting down.
GTATGGTTTGAAGTCAGGTAATGTGATGCCTCTGGCTTTGCTCTGTTTGTTTAGGATTACAGGCTCTTTTTTGGTTTCACATGAATCATAAAATATTTTTTTCTAATTCTGTGAAAAATGACGTTGGTATTTTAATAAGAATAGTGCTGAATCTGTAGATTGCTTTGGGTAGCATGACCTTTTTAATGATATTGATTCTTCCAGTCCATCAGCATGGAATGTTTGTCTATTTATTTGTATCATCCATAATTTTTTTTCTGAAGTGTTTTGTAGTTCTTGTAGAGGTCTTTAACCTCCTTGGTTAGATTTATTCCTAGGTATTTTATTTTTTTTGTGTTGTCATTTTAAATGGGATTGTATCCAGTATTTGGATTTCAACTTGAATGCTATTAGAGTCTAGAAATACTACTGGTTTTTGTACAATGATTTTGCATCCTGAAATTTACTAAAGTTGTTTATCAATTCTAGGAGCCTTTTGGCAGAGGGTTTTCAATTTTCTAGGTATAGATTCATATTGTGAGTGAAGAGAGATAGTTTGACTTCTTTTCCTATTTGGAAAATTTCTAGCTCTGGCTAGAAATTTCAGAAATATATTGAATAGGAGTGTTGGGAATGGACATTTTTGTTTTGTTGCCATTCTCAAGGAAAATGGTTTGAGCTTTTGTCAATTCAGTATGATGTTGTCTCTGGATGTGTCATGGATGGCTATTTTTATTTTTAGGTATGTTTCTTCAATGCCTAGTCTGTTCAGAATTTGTATCATAAATGGATGCTGGATTTTATCGAAAGCTTTTTCTTCATCTATTAAGATGAGCATATGGTTTTTGCTTTTGATTCCCTTTATGTGTTGAATTACATTTATTGATTTGCATATGTTGGACCATCTTTGCATCCCATGAATAAAGCCTACTTTATTATGGTGTATTGACTTTTTGATGTACTGCTGGATATGATTTGCTAGTAGTTTGCTGAGAATTTTTGTCTCTATGTTTATCAGAGATATTGGCCTGAAGTTTTCTTTTTTGGTTGTGTCTTTGCCAGGTTTTAGTATTAGGGTGATCCTGACTTTTTAGGATGAATTAGGGAGGAGTTTCTTCTCCTTGATATTTTGAAATAGTTTCAGTAGAATTGTCACCAGTTCTTGTCTGTAAATCTAGCAGAATTTGACTTTGAAAAAATCTGGTCCAGAGCTTTTTTTGGTTGGTAGGTTGTTTTTTACTGATTCAGTTTTGGAACCCATTTTTGGTCTGCTCAGGGTTCCAGTTTCTTCATGCTGTGGGGATAAGCTGTAAAGGCTAATGATACCAAAGCAGAAAGAGAACTGATGAGTTTTGCTATTAAAATGCAACTTTGAGTTTATTTAGAGATAAAATTAGTTTAATCTCCCCATATTCTAAACTGTAAATGAGTTTTGCAATCATTTTTTTGTTACTGGATTTTGAATGTAAACATAGAATTGCCACAATATTCTAGGAAAATTTAAATTGATGTTACTATTCCTTTGTGCTGTGGTTAGTTTAATCTAATTCATAGTGATGCCATATTGAGGGTATATTCAGTATTAATACATCTGAAGCCAAATATAGAACATAGTAAGTATGTCATAATGCAACAATAAAGTATGATATTTATGATGGTAATTTCTTATAAAATCCCAATTGCTCAATGCAATTTCTATATTATAGAGCTGGTGATCTCTGGCAAAACTTAGCAAGAAACAACATGTTCCAGAATCAAAATGACTTTATCAAAGTTTTCCAGAGAGACTCAGGCTTGAAATAACCTGCCTTTCAGAATGATAAAGTTGTTTTTAATATTAGTGACATTGCTTTCACCTTCAAATTCCTGCCCTTAGTAGAATGATCTGAAGAAAAGTCAATCATTAAATTGTCAATAAAATGCTTCCAGGTGACACTAATTTTGCAAAAATTATCTAAGTTAAAATCCCAAGACAAGCACTCCCCCCTCCCCACCAAATTTTAAATATGACAGCACATTAAGCTTTGTTTTATAAAATGGTACATGATTTACATATGACAACTTTTGAGAACTATGACTTTATCATAACTGGAGGATGAAAACTTTCTTAGCTTTTATCTGTAAGACTCTAATGACTTTTGACAAGATGGTAATTCAGTCTTCAGCAATAAGGTGTAGATCAATTAAGTCTACTTTTGGTTTTCACTGAATGCACTCCAGCCCTTTAAAATATTTTCAATGATAAGAATGAGGTTCGCAAGTGTTTGGTGACGAAGGCTACCTTAAATATGCTGGCCTGTTCCCTCTTATGACACTTTTGAGACACAGTTCACACTGATGCAAGACATTCAGGAAAAAAGAAGTCTGAAGTCTGTAATTACCCAAAGTTCAAATTAATGACTTCTCAAAAACAAAGTGTGTGATTATCTGAAGTTCAAATGAATGATTTCTCAAATTTTACATACCACAGATTTTAACTGTAAAATTCTTGGATTTTTTTTTGTTTGTTTTTTGCTGTTTGAGTCTATACTTGATTTCTGCTGTTTATCTAGATGACTTCTATTAGAAGTAAGATCCAAATACTTTATTTCTACACCTATTTTACATGCTGTGAATCATTTTTATATCCATGGTGCTACACATGGTGACTATGGTTAAATTATATTTGTCCCCTTTGTTATGCTCAATGTTTCAAATCTTATAAAGTCTGACATAGGATGATGTAGCATGGACGTAGCTAAGTTAAAACTACTATTATTATGGTACTAATAACATTTGGACTTTCAATTTCAGCTCCGACGTGTAATAAGCGTCTCACAAGTTCTCACTCATGTTAAAATAAGCAAAGGCTGGAGAAACTGAAAATAGATGACTTATTTTTTACATATTAGATGATTCGGGTCAGGGGAAGTTGCCTCTTGGAAATCTGGAGAGACGGGATCATCCAGAGAGACCTGTCTGAAATCTTCCCATCTGAGATAGCAGCCTCTGAGTCCATAACTGGCTGAAACCCTTAAATGGTAGTTTTGATAAATTCCTCACGGCAGAGTGCTGGAAGAAAGTGTGAGAATCTCCTGTGGACTGCAGTCTTAAAGGGAACCCAGCACTTTTGTGGGCTTTACCTGCAGGTGATTCTTTAGTGTCTCCCTATGAATATCTGAGAAAGATCCCCTTGTGCATCTGGCAAGGACAAAGGAAGAAAAAATTCATTGTGAAATAACTTCAGAGCCTTTGTGATAACATGGGGGAAAATTTTGACAGAGCTTTATTCCACTTTTAAGAGGGACCTTCTTGTTACTCCAATTCCATCCTGTCTCACTTAAGCAAAAATGAAACAACATCAGCAACAAGAAATAAAGCAAAACAAAACAAATTAAATAGTATGAGAACTTCAAAGAAATAGATGGGAATGCTGCAACCAAGGAAGGAAATAAAGGGTAGAGGAAGCGTTATACCACTGGAGAAACACTTGTGAAGAAATGTCACAATCCTAAGACACCAGCTCACTGAAAGCTCACATCATAATTCCGTCCGTGCACAGCAGGCCAGGGATTTTGATACACTGGCCATGCCATGTATCAAAAGCTCCTATGTTAGCTGCTGCGAATAGTTCAAACATACATGCCTGAGGAATAAAGTCATGTGGTACACAGCATGGAAGGCCTGAGAGGTGCTCTTGCAATAGGGGAAGGTTTCATGATCATGACCTACCTATTTTTAAAGACAGGGACTGTGTTTTGTTCACCATGGCATACTAAGAAACTCATTGTATACTAAGAAACACTAATATTAATTTCTCAATAAATACTTAATAAGTGAAGGGATAAATAAACGAAAATCTAACGTACCGGTAAACTATATTAAAAAATTCAGAGGATTTGGTAAATCTAGCTACCATGAGATGCTATTAATGCCTGGGAAAGAAAGAGGAATGATAGTCACGCCCATCCACTTGTTTCATGACTTAAAATCATGAAGACTCTCATAGATGCTGTGGTCTTGTGAGGGCAAATAAGAGAATTCTAATAGGGTGTTATTTCTGATTTTCTCAAATATAATATATTGGATTTAAATTAAAGCATATGTTTGTATATCGTGATCTCAGAACACTCTAGGACTTAGTAGTATAAAAGATCCTCACCATTACTACGTAACAATTCTGTAAGTTTATATCACTGCTTGGAATAAGAAGAAAAACAAAATAAAAAGTTTTCTAGTCCAGAAAACACATCACTCAATCCTCCATTCCACAGAAGTTTCATGTCATAATCTTCAGGGACATTTTCTTTCATTTTCTAGAAAATGATGCTTGCCAGCATTCATTGTCCAATTTTCCAGAACAAAAACAGAAAAAACATAGATGCTCTGAAAATTACAGTGAATTATTGTGAAATATCTATATATAGTAACTATCTTCATGAATAATTAAGTTCATGACTTATTTACTTAGAGTACAGACAATGATTTAATTTATGTAGCCTGTTTAGAATTAAACCTTGTAATTTATTTTAATTGCAAAGATAAATTATTCCCTCTCCCTCTTTTCACCAACAACAATTCTTTCTGGTCATTTCTTCTACGTGATAAACATTGCTTTCTCTTTGTTTTTAATTACTTTGTCTCCTCAGAAGCTATCTTTTCTCATCTCTATTTCCCTTTCCCTAGATTTTTTAAAGACTGAAATCATCTTTAGCAAGTCCTGTTTGTCAACATCTATATTTTTTATTTTTCATTCGCTGAAATTTTTTTATATTTCCTAATTTTTTTGTTGCACCATGCTTTGTTATTGTTTTTGCAACCTGTCAGTACCAGTGTTATAGACTGCCCAGAGCATACAAGATCCAGAGATGACAAGCTACATTGCAATTTGCATGAATTGCTTTCAAAACTTTCTTATAAACATGACAGTTTGCCTAGCTCCTGTCACAAGTACTGTATTAATATCTGTTCTCATTAATTTCACAATGGGTTGAAAAAGAGTCACTTGTAATAGAGGGACAAAGTCCATGTTTATATCCCATAGTTAAACAATGCAAATTTCTATGGGTTTTGGTTAAACAATTAATTAGATCCTGAGTATAACATTCCATGATAATTAGTCTTTCAGTCTGGGCCCACGCAATACAAAATAACTCAGAAAAATGACAAAATAATTTTTTTCAGGCTGTATAATAATTTCATCAGGACAAGTATGCATTTTAAACTTACATTTTATGTAATGGATTATTATCAGTATTACCCATACTTAGGAATTTGTATGTATTGAATGTACATAATGATTTTAAGTTTATTGTAGGGTTTGCTTTCATATACTACTTGAAAGTTGAAATCATGAGTTTATTTCTCTTGACTATATCTGCAGAAAGATCTCTAGATTTGCTACGATATGATTTATAATATAATATGGTTCTAATGTTTTATAGCTAGAATCGCATAAGAGTCTGGAAATACACTTTATAATAAGAACTAAACAATATAGGGAAAATACAGGCAATGCTATAGGATTATGTTGAAAGTTAAGTCACTCAGAGATGATGCTAATAGTCAGTTTCAGAGAGTATAATATTATATATCTTAATGCACTTGGGGAGATTCAGGTGTGATGTCAATATCCTCATTTCTGCAGAGCCAGGAGTGCTGGTTGCAGCAACAACTGTCCACAAGAATCTTCTGGAAGAGGGGAAATTATCTCCAAGAGCTCTTAAAATGGCTCTGAGCCTTAAATTACAAACCAGTGCAATACATCTTCATTATCAATTGCCAAGCCAAGAAAGTTGCCTTTAAAAGCAAATAATACAGATGAAATTGTTTTATATACTGTAAAACATCAACAATTTCAGGAGAAATTTACAGCAACTTTCCATAAGTAAATTGATTTATATTTTATATCAAATCATATATAACTCTGTTAGGTTTTTTTGTCCCATTATTTCATATTTAATTTCTTCAAATCTAATTCTTCTTCTCAGTTATGAACCAAAATCAGGAACTGAAACAATATTGGATAACTGAAATCTGTGCAATAGATGTTTGCTAAATCTAATGGAATTTAAAAAATATAATTCTGACTTTTTCATTATGTTCAATTCCAAAGATTTTTGGTGTAGAAATGTTTTAGGAAAAACACTATTTAGGTCACTGTTGTTTCTATGAAAGGTGTGTGTTTCTTGGAGCATCAAAATTGATTTGTAGATTAAGGAATCTTTTGATCCTCTCTACCCCCAGGATTTGTAGTTGTGACATTCATTTAGAATGCTGTGTGAAGTTCATCTCTTCTCCTGATCCCAAAGTTACTGCAACATAGGTACAAAACGTCAGTTTGTAAACATTACTTTGGGGAAGAAGCAGTAAAAGTTACAAACAACCAAAAAATTTTCTGATTTTTAATATCAGAAGATATTTCAATATATCTAGTTTCATTTACCTTTGATATTCAAAGTATCTGCTCTAAAAATAGTTTATGAAATGTTAAATTCCTATATTACTTTCTGATCACTTACAAAACTCATTTACAAGAATGTGCCATAGTGTTTTTCCTTTAAAGGTTGAAGTTATAATTTATGCTGTTTTCATCTTCCAGTGTAGATATCAAGTAGCAGAGGCATCTGTTGTTTCTTGCACAAGCCATTTACCATAGAAGTTGGAGAGAACAAAATAAACTGGTTATTTGTTGTTTTTTTTTCTTAAAGCATCAAGTAGTTTACATTTCCTAATGTACAAAAATGGAAAATATCTTCCTGGGACTGCTGTCCCCACTCACAGACCTTTTTATAGAGATAAATTTTGAGAAAATAGTATAATAATGGTAATATTAATGTAGATTCTTTGTTTAGAATTGAATTATACAAATTATTAAAACATGGATGCAATAGACTGAATGTTTTTGCTTGCCCAACATTTGTTGAAATCCTAATGCTTAATGTGATGGTATTCGGAGGGGGCACCTTTGGGAGGTGATTACGTCATGAGGGTGGAGTTCTCACACATGGAATCAGTTTCCTTATTAAAGAGAGCCCTGAGAGCTGTCTAGCTTTCTTTTCATGGTCTTAGGATACAAAGAGAAATTGGCAGTTTGCAGCCTAAGAGAGGGCCCCATGAAGACCAAATCTGTTCATACTTTGTCCTTGCATTTCCAGCCTTCAGAACTTTGAGACATTAATTTTTGTTATTTAAAAGCCACCCGGTTTATGATACTCTGTTATATCAGGCCTGGCTGACTAGGAAAATTGGGGATCACACTCATTTTACGATAAAATGTTTATGTCCAGAACTTGAAATAGGTTCATTGACCTCTTAAATATTGTACCTCAAATTCTCAAAAAGGCAAACCACCGCTTCTCCTGAGTCCTTTGTTAATGGTTATTCGCTATGCTCTTCGGCCACTCGACATTTCCCCTTGTTACAGTTCTGCAACAAGGCCCTCCGTGAGCTTCTTAAACGTGATGCACAGCCAATGTCTTTTATTTTTATATTCCAGGACACTTTTCCTAATTTGATGGCTTTTAAACTACCAACTCACCACCCTCTTGCTCTTGGGGAGCACAATTGTCTTAGACCTCATGGCCTTCTAGCCTTTGGTTACTTTTCTGGTGGGTCCATTTCTATTCCTTTCCCAATCTCCTCATCCTCTGCCAATATCTTTATTGTCGATTTTCCATAACACTCCAGCCTCAGAACATTTTATTTTCATTTAAGAAGTTTTATCTGGTTGATATCACCTTTTCTCATTGTTTCAATGATCATGTCTTAAGAAGCAGTACATACTGTATGTCAGAGCCTGGGTCCTCCTGCAGTTTGCTTGGGTACAAATCTCACCACCATTAATTGCAAGATCTGTGAGCTTGGGCAAGACATTCAACCCTCTGTGTCGCAGTTTTCTCTTCTGATGAATAGTAATCCAGTAATATTATCTACCTCATTTTGTTAGTGTGGAGATTAAGTGACATTCATTTATACAAGGAACATAGAACAGTAATTGGTATCTAGCAGTTGCTACTTGTTGGTATTAAGGTTATTTTTTATTCCAGTGACCCCCATATCACCATATTTCTTTCATATCATTCCCTTTAATTCCAGATTGTTATATCCAGCTATTCACAAGCATATATTCTGTGATCTTACACAAACATTAAATTCAGTATACCCACATTGAACCCATCAAAAGCTGTATCCCTTAAATCTGTTTTTCTCATATGCATCTCCATTAGTGAAAATATCATCTTCCCAAATACCATCTATCCACATTCTTGAGAAAAATACTGACTAGTTGGGAAGAACTTTTGTCATTGTTATTCTTCTTTTACTTACTCTTCCTCATTTTCTATCATGGATAATGAAAATGGATTGATGCAAATGTCTTAATATTTCTTAAGTTTCTCCACCTTTTTATCATTCTTATGGCTATTTATATTTAGGCTATTATTAAATCTCAATTAAATCATGTAGATAATTACCTAACCTCCCCACCTGCCTGTATCATTTTCCCATTCCCATCCATTGTCTAAAACTGAGTGATTTTTCTCAAATGTAAAATAATTTATGTTACTCATAGTTAAAGCTCCTGCTAGAAAATGATCTAATAATAAAGAATACAATTATTTAAATGGAGAGGACACTGAAATGCAAATAATTTTCTCTTGTAGTTTATTTAATTTTCCCATTACAAATGTGTGCATTCGTTGATTTAAGATATCATTTTGTTATTTTTATAGGAAATATTCTGTCTAGTTTTCTGTTTTTGCATTGTGTGCAAATCCTACCTCATGTTATTCAATGATGATAATGGTCTAGTGAAGTGTTTCTTATCAACTTTGTTACTTACGTGTAAAAATGACCTTTGTCAATCAACCACACAATTTATTATTCTTTACTTTAAGACATAGTATTCAGTAATATGTACACCTCAATGAATTTTAAGCATATATATGTCTGTATACTCACCACTTAATCAAAGTACGGAAATGTCAAGCATCTGAAAGCCTGTCTCTTGTTGACTACAAGTTTTCGAAAACTTATGGTGAACACTCATATTGCTTATTTTGTACACTACAATTTGGGCGTTTTTTTAATTGGTCTTTAAGTTCAATACTTTTATGACATATCTACTGCTCTTTAATATACTCATCAAAATTTAATTTCATAGAATCAGATGTTATGGTTATACAATATAGTTATTAAATGCTATAAAATGTGAACTTGAAAAGTTTTGTATTCCTAATTGTTTCTATTCTCCACATTTTCCTCTATTTTTTCCCTATTTGTTCTCTATTTTTCTATATTTAGATTTATTTAAATTTTACCTTAACTATTTTGGAAATTTTTTGTCTTCTGATCTATTTGTTGGATCCTATGTGGATCTATTATAACTTTTATTATTTCTCTTTGGATTACTGGTCATTTTCTCTTGACCCATTATTATAGCTCATACTTCTTGGCTGAATGCCAGATGTGTAAAACATAGAAGCTGCACATGATGTAAATTTTTCTAAGAGAAGATTTACTTTTCCCTCTAGGAAGCAGGTAGTTTAAATAGAGATGAGTTACTATTTGAATTAAGGCTGGTTCTTGTCTATTTTTTTTTTTTTTTTTGAGTCACCTTTTTTTGTTTCTACTTTTATTTTGATACTAATGTATTTGTGCAGATTCCTTACATGGTAATATTGCATGATGCTGAGGTTTGGAGTACAGAAAATGTCACCCAGGTAGTGAGCATAGTACCAACAGGTACTTTTTTAACTTACCACCCCTCACCTTCTTGAAGTCTACAGTGTCTATTGTTCTCATACTTATGTCCATGTGTGTTCAATGTTTATCTCCTACTTATAAGTGAGAATATACACGTTTTGTTTTTTCATTCCTGCATTAATTTGCTTAGGATTATGGCCTCCAGCTCATCTCCATCCATGTTGCTGTGAAGGATATGATTCATTCATTTTTATGACCGCATGGTATTCTGTCTTGTATATGTACCACGTTTTCTTTATCCAGTCTACCACTGATGGATGCCTGGGTTGATTCCTTGTCTTTGCTTTTGTGAATAGTGCAGCAATGAACACAAAAGTTTGCGTGTCTTTTTGGTAGCATGACTTATTTTCTTCTGGGTGCATATTTAGTAATGGGATTGCTGGTTTGAATGGTAGGTCTGTTTTAAGTTGTTTGAGAAATATCCTCACTGCTTTCCACAGTGACTGTACTAATTAACATTCCCGCCAACAGCATATGAGCATTCCCTTTTCTCAGCAGCCATTCCAGCATTTCTTTGTTTCTTGACTTTTTAAATAACAGACCTTCTAACTGGTGTGAGATGGTATCTCACTGTGGTTTTGATTAGCATTTCTCTGATGATTGGTGATGTTGAGCATTTTTTTTTCATATGTTTGTTGGCTGCTTGTATGTCTGTATATCTGCTTGTAACTTCTCTTTTGAGAAGTGTCTGTTTATTTTCTTTGGCAATTTTTAAAATAGGGCTATTTGTTTTTTGCTTGCTGACATGTTTAAAGTTCCTATATGTTCTGGATATTAGGCCTTTGTTGGATGCATAATTTGCAAACATCTTCTTCTGTAGGTTGTCTGTTCTGTCCATAGCTTCTCTTGTGGTTCAGAAGCTCTTCTGTTTAATTGAGTTCCACGTGTCTATTTTTGTTTTTGGTGCAATTGTTCTGGGGAATTAGCCAAAAATTATTTGCCAAGGCCAATGTCAATAAGAGTGTTTTCTAGTTGTCTTCCAGGATTTTTATACTTTGAATTCTTAAATTTAAATCTTTAATCCATTTAAATCTTGAGGTCATTTTTGTATATGGTGAAACGTAGGGGTCCAGCATCATACTTCGGCATATGGGTAGCCAGTTATTCCAGCAAAAGTTGTCGAATAGGGAGTCCTTTCCCCATTGCTTGTTTTTGTTAGCCTTGTCGAGGATGAGATGATTGTAGGTGTGCAGCTTTATTTATGAGTTTTATATTCTGTTCCATTTGTCTATGTGTCTGTTTTTTTTTTGCCAGTTCCAGGCTGTTTTGTTCACTGTAATCTTATAGTATATTTTGAAGTTGAGTAATGTGATTCCTCTGGCTTGTTCTTTTTGCTTAGGATTGCTTTGATTACTTGGGTTCTATAGAAATAGAACCAAATGTTGGATTGTTGATAGTTTTATAAAAATATCATTGAAAGTATAAATAGCTTTGAGCAACATATCCATGTTTATGATACTGATTATTCCAATCCAGGAGTATGGAATGCTTTTTTGTTCATTTGTGTTATCTTCAAATTTTTCATCAGTGCATTGTAGTTCTCCTTGTAGAGGTAAAAAGAATAATTGAGGCTGGGCACAGTGGCTCACGCCTGTAATCCCAGCACTTTGGGAGGATCAGGCAGGTAGATCACGAGGCCAGGAGATGGAGACCATCCTGGCTAACATGGTGAAAACCCATCTCTACTAAAAATACAAAAAATTAGCTCGGCATGGTGGCGGGCATCTGTAGACCCAGCTACTTGGGAGGCTGAGGCAGGAGAATGGTGTGAACCCAGGAGGCGGAGCTTGCAGTGAGCCGAGATTGTGCCACTGTACTCCAGCCTAGGCGACAGAGCGAGACTCCATCCCAAAATAAAAATAAATAAAAAAAATTAAAACTATACCTAGTATACACTTTGATCATAGCACCATAAAAATATAAATTGATACCAAGAATGCCTCTCAAAACTGCACAAATACATGCAAGTTAAGTAATTTGCTCCCAAATAGCTCCTAGTCAAAATCATAATTTAAGCATAAATTTTATAAAAGACAATTGAAATTAATTAAAATAGGGACACAACCTACCAAAATATCCAGGATGCAGCGAAGGAAATGTTAAGTGGGAAGTATATAGCCCTAAACACCTTTATTAAGAAATTAGAAAGGTCTCAAATTAACCTCCAGGCACTTCCATGCATTTTATGAAATCTAGGTGGAGATTCCCAAACCTCAACTCCTGAGTTCTGCACACCCTTCTGTTGAACCCACAGGCTCAATGCCACATGGTAGCTGCCAAGGTTTTGGGTTTGCACCCTCTGAAATCATGGGCAGAGCTGTACCTCTGCCCCTTTTAAAAATGACTGGAGCAACTGGGACACAAGGCACCAAGACCCTAGTTTGAACACAGCATAGGAACCCTGGGCCCAACCCATGAAACCATTTTTTTCTCCTAGGGTTCCAGGTCTCTGATGACAGGGGCTACCATGAAAACCTATGACATGCCCTGGAGAAATTTTTCCATTGTCTTGGGGATTAACATTTGGCTCCTTGTTACTTATGCAAATTTCTGCAGCCAGCTTGAATTTCTCCTCAGAAAATGCGTTTTTCTTTTATACTGCATCATCAGGCTGCAAATTTTCCAAACTTTTATGCTCTCTTTGCCTTTTAAAATAGAACGGTTTAACAGCACTCAAGTCATTTCTTGAATGCTTTGTTCCTTAGAAATTTCTTCCACCAGATACTCTAAATTATCTGTCTCAAGGTTGAAGTTCCACATATCTCTAGGGCAGGGTTAAAATGCCACTAGTCCATTTGCTAAAATATAACAAGAGTCACCTTTGCTCCAGTTCCCAACAAGTTCCTCATCTTTATTTGAGACCATCTCAGCCTGGACCTTATTGTTCATATCATTATCAGTATTTTTGTCAAAGCCATTCAACAAATATCTAGGAGCTTCCAAACTTTCCCACACTTTCCTGTCTTCTTCTGAGCACTTTAAACTGTTCCAACCTCTGTCTGTTACCCAGTCCCAAAGCCACTTATATATTTTTGAGTATCTTTTCAGCAACACCCCACCCTACTGGTACCAATTTACTGTATTAATCCATTTTCACACTGCTGATAAAGACATGCCTGAGACTGGGAAAAAAAAGAGGTTTAATTGGACGTAAGGTTCCACATGGCTGAGGAAAACTCAGAATTATGGTGGGAGGCAAAAGGCACTTTTTACATGGTGGTGGCAAGAGAAAAATGAGGAAGATGCAAAAGTGGAAACCTCTAATAAAACCATCAGATCTCATGAGACTTAGACACTATCACAAGAAGAATATGAGGAAAACTGCCCCCATGATTCAAATTATCTTGCACCAGTTCCCTACCACAACACATGGGAATTATGGGAGTACAATTCAAAATGAGATTTGGGTGGGGACACAGAGCCAAACCATATCATACACCTATTCCAAATGGAAGAAATTAGCCAAAACAAAGGGGCTACAGGCCCCATGCAAATCTGAAATACAATAGAGCAGTCATTAAACCTTTAAGTTCAAAAATAATCTTTGACTCCTACTTCCAGGGCATGCTGATGCAAGAGTTCCATGGGCTCCCATGGCCTTGGGCAGCTCTACCCTTGTGGCTTTGTAGGATACAGCCCCCCTCCTGGATATTTTCATGGGCTGGCATTTAGTTTCTGTGGCTTTTCCAGGGACACGGTGCAAGCTATTGGTGGATCTACCATTCTGGGGTCTGGAAAACAATGGGCTTCTTCTCAAAGCTTCACCTGTCATTACCCCAGTGGCCCCATTAGAGACTCTGTTTGGGGGCTCTGACCCTGCATTTGCCTTTTGCACTGTCATAACAGGTTCTTTATGGGGGCTCCACCCCTTTGACAATCTTCTGCCCGGACACCCAGGCATTTTCCTAAATCCTCTGAAGTCTAGGCAGAGGTTCCCAAACCTCAATTCTCTCTCTCTCTCTCTCTTTTTTTTTTTTTTTTTTTTGAGACAGAGTCTTGATCTGTCACCCAGGCTGGAGTACAGTGGCATGATCTTGGCTCACTGCAACTTCTACCTCCTGGGTTCAGGAGATTCTCCTGATTCAGCCTTCTGAGTAGCTGGGACTACAGGCACATGCCACCACGCCCAGCTAATTTTTGTATTTTTAATAGAGATGGGGTTTCACCATGTTGGTCAGGCCAGTCTCGAACTCCTGACCTGTGATCTGCCCGCCTCAGCCTCCCAAAGTGCTGGGATTACAGGCATGAGCCGCTGCACCTGGCCCCAAACCTCGATTCTTAACTTATCTGCACCCACAGGCCCAACACCATGTGGAAGTTGCCAAGGCTTGGGGCTTGCACCCTCTGAAGCAATGGCCTAAAATGTACATTGACCCATTGTAGTCACAGTTAGAGCTGAATCAGCTGCAATGCAGGACACAATGTCCCAAGGCTGCATAGAGCAGGGGAACCCTGGGCCCGGCTCATGAAACCATTTGTCTCTCCTAGGCCTCCAGGCCTGTGATGGGAGGGATGGCTGTGCAGGTCTCTGACATGCCCTGTATATATTTTCCTTATTGTCTTGGTGAGTAACATTTGGCTGCTTATTACTTAATACAAATTTCTGCAGCTTGCTTGAATTTCTACCCAGAAAATGGAGTTTTCTTTTCTCTCACGTCATCTGGGCTGCAAATTTTCCAAACTTTTGTGCTCTGCTGCTTCTTGAATGTTTTGCCACTTAGAAATTTCTTCTGCCAGATACCCTAAATCATATCTCTCAAGTTCAAAATTCCACAGATCTATAGGGCAGAGGCAAAATTCCACCAGTCTCTTTGCTAAACCTTTGCTCTGGTTCCCAGTAAGTTCCACATCTCCATCTGAGACCACCACAGCCTGGACTTCATTGTCCATATCACTATCAGCATTTGGATCAAAGCCATTCAACAAATCTTTAGGAAGTTTCAAACTTTCCCACATCTTCCTGTCTTCTGAGCCCTCTGAATCTTTAGGAAGTTCCAAACTTTCCCACATTTTTCTGTCTTCTTCTGATCCCTCCAAAATGTTCCAACCTCTGCCTGTTACCGAGTTCCAAAGTCGCTTCCACATTTTCAGGTATCTTTATAGCTGCACCTTTCTCTCTGCAGTACCAATTTACTGTATTAGTCTGTTCTCAAGCTGCTACAAGGACATACGTGAGACTGGGTAATTTATAAAGGATAGAGGTTCAATTTACTTACAGTTCCATATGACTGGGGAGGCCTCAGGAAACTTACAATCATGGTAGAAGAAGAATCAAGGTGTGACATGTTCTAGGCTTTGACTTGGGTGGTCAAATACCTTAGGTTTATCTCCCCATTACATTACAATAACTCCCCATTACAGCCAGAATAGCTAGCACATCTGAAAATCATTCTACATACCAAAATTGCCCATAACTAAAACCTATCTCAGGGATATACCCTCCCAATACTGGTACCTACAACCACAACAGAAAGTCTAGGATTAGCAATTTCTTACATTTACTTGCGGTTAGTCATCTAACCAAATATATGAGCAACCCGATCTGAGGAAGCCTTTTAATTAATTAATTTATTTATTTATTTATTGAGACAAAGTATCACTCTGTTGCTCAGGCTGGAGTGGTACAAACTTGGCTCAATGCAACCTCCGCCTTCTGGGTCCATGCGATTCTCCTGCCTCAGCCTCCCAAGTAGCTGGGACTATAGGCGCGCACCACCACGCCCAGCTATTTTGTAATTTTTTTTAGTAGAGATGGTGTTTCACCATGTTGGCCAGGCTGGTCTCAAACTCCTGACCTTGAGAGATCCACCCGCCTCGGCCTCCCAAACTGCTGGGATTACAGGCATAAGCCACCATGCCCGGCCCAAGAAAGGATTCTTAAGTGTTCATATTCAGGTGGAGATCACTCTAATAATTCAGGATCCAAGCAAATATGGCAAAGGCAGTGAAGAGTTAAATAGACTTTGATAAATGGATTACATAGAGAGGTTTAATTAGCCTTTAGAAAACAAAGAAAGATGCTGAGCCATGCAGAGACCAGTATTAGTGGGAAGACAGGACTACCTGTACTAAGCTTAAAAGTTGAAGGAGGTAGAACTCTGTGTGAGCTGGTGCCATGAACAAGGGGCTCCTGACAAGGACCTGTTGTCATTAATCAGTGGTTCTCAATCGTGGCACTGTTGCATTAGGATTGGCTAATTCTCTCTCTTTCTCTCTCTCTCTCTCTCTCTCTCTCTCTCTCTCTCTCTCTCTCTCTCTCTCTGTGTGTGTGTGTGTGTGTGTGTGTGTGTGTGTGTGTGTGTGTGTGTGTGTTATTTTGGGAGGGGAGTTGTTCTGTACATTGTAAAATATTTATCAACATCCTTTGTGTCCTCTTACTAGATTTCTGTAGCATCATAGTTGTGACAATCAAAAAGGTCTCTAGGCATTGCCAAATGTCCTCTCTACTAGAGAACTACTCATCATAAAGGAATACATGCCAGCTATAACACAGTGCCAGAGAAAGCAGAAAGAAAAGAAGGGTCTTGATCATGCTCTCTCTGGATGCTCAGAAGCCAGAGGGTAAGGGAGACTAGGTAATGCAGTCTCTAATTTTAACACCTTAAAATTGGACATTTTATTGTCGGTGGAGAGAGCAGAAAAAATGCTATAATTGTCTCCAAGTATGACATACAATCTACTAAATCCTATTTTAAGTCTAAATTACACTTTTTTTCTTTTATTATGTCAGTTTTTTCTATTTCTAATACCATACCTCTATATTATTTTTATTTATTTATTTTGAGATCAAGTCTCCCTCTGTCACCCATTCTTGATGTTCACATGTCTTCGTTGAGTCAACTTTGTCCTCAATTCCTTAAATTAATATTTAAGAAAGGGACTGTGTTGGTCAAAATTTCTTCCAAAATCCTACGAGTAGTTAATGATGAGATGTCATGCCCACACTACATGTCTAGTGCTGATTTCCAGTGGACCCTGGCTATCACAACCACTCAAGGATCCAGGTTGATGGAGAAGCCATCTCATCACATGCTCCTGTCATTACTGTTGAAAACAATGCAGATGCTCGAAGGCTTCTTCCTGGAGGTGACATGTGACACTCCTGCCCATAGTTAATTAACTGATAAGTAGCATCTTAATACCCAGCTTCAATGCAGGTAGGGGTGTGTGATCACACCACATACCTAAGAAACAACTGAAACTATAGTCAAACAATGATAATAATTACCACAGAGAATGTGTTTTATTTGGCTTTAACTCTCCCTAGAAATAAATTATTTGGCCATTTTCCCCCAATCCCCTCTCTAAAAAGTTTCTATAGACCGCAGGCAAACAGTGTTTTTAGTTCAGCCAGGGAAGTTTTTGTTATGGTAAATGAGTCAATCACCTCATCTCTGCCCTGCATAAGTATATAGACCAAATATGGGGCTGAATTAAAATCCGCCATATGGCTACTGGACTTCTGTGTGTGCACATGACAAGAGCAGCAACGAATTGCATTGTAGGAAACAAAAGGTCCTGCCAACTGCTCTCATGTCCGGTCTTGCTATTCAGACCCTTCCAAGTTAGGCAGTGTGATTAAGTTAGGAATTTTCTCTAAGTTTTCTTTAGAAGTAGTCAGGTCATGTTGAAAATTTCAGAAACAAAACAAAAGAAAACAGAAGAACTAGATGATGACCACTCTCTTATTAATATGATTCTTTCTGTACTACGTTGTCTAAAATGTTGAACTTCCTTGTATATCAAAAGCATTTCTTGATAATTTCATTGGAAATCAGAAGGAGGGAGGAGTATTTAGGGAGAAAAGCTGGTGTCACCCTGTTTCTATAGTTCCTGATTTTAGATACAGCAAGAGAGGTCAGAAGTGACAAGGGAAGGGTATAGGTGATGATAAGAACCTGAATTAGGAAATAGCTGAAAAACAAAGAAGAGACTTTAAAATTGAAGTGCATCTTTAATTTTTCTTAAACATTTCTTTCTTTTCTTTTCTTCTTCTTTTTTTTTTTGATAGGTTTGGGGTGTGGTGCAGTAAATAAGTGAGTGAAGGATGACTAACATAGCCATTGAAGGAAAATAGGGCATTAAGTTGCAAAATAGATGGAGATACACTTCCAGCAGAGAACAAAGTTAATATGCTATACTTATAAATATATAAAAATTTGAGAAAAAAATGGATGGGTTTTAATTAAAACGTGAAAACAACCACTACACACATATAAAAATGTACTAATGCTTATCATTAGTCAACTAAATGTAAAAGATTTTAAATGACATTTTAAACCCATCATATTATAAATATTTAAATGGACTCAATAATGCCCAGTGTCAGCAAAGTTTCAGAGAAATGTTTCTGACTGTACATATAAAGTCTTTTTTCTAAGATAATTGTGAGATTTGCATTGAAATTATAAATGCATAAGCCTTTCAACCAGAAATTTCAATTCTCTAATCCTATCTTCCAAAGGTTATCTATAAAATTATATGCTTAATAATGAGCAATACTACCCAGAAACAACTTATTCTGCATTCCTAGGTAAGAGATAGGGGCATGTGATTTAAGATCAAATAACTTTTAAAAGATGAGAAAGGGATATACTGAGGCTAATCAATATCTAAAATTCTAGACGCCTATGATGTGTATTTCTTGAGGAGAGAAGATTGTGTTTCTTGGCATAGAAGCAACAGATGCCTCATGCATATTATGCTGATCGCTGTATTTCTTTCTCCCTTGTTGTCAAAGAAGATAAATGTACCTGGTTCAAATTTGTGAGCAAGTAAAGGTGCTTGTAAGCGTGAATATAAGTTCAATGCCATTTCAAGATGAGATGCGGCTGATCCATCTTCACATCATAAATTCCACTCTCCTGGTACTATAGCTGAACTTTCTATTCTTGAATTAAAGATGAATAAATTTGGGTCTTTGCATGACATCGTACATACAAGTCTCATACGGGCAATTCAATATGCTTATCAAACAACTGAAAATACAGGTCAGTGGTAAAATATTTAGACAGTAAATTTATTTAATATTTAAATTTAGGATTTAATAAATTTAATGAAATTTAATGATAATATTTAGAATATTAGCTACTGATATAAAATTAAGGATCAAACCTAATGTAATTGTGATTTACCTATTTCAGTATTTTTTCCTGAGTGGACAACATCTATTATAATCATTCTTCAAAAGGTTTTTGTGTATTGGTGAACAATTTTATTTCATGATAATTTTTCTTCTTTTTTAACTCATAACTAATTTAGGTATGAATTTGAGTATCTAGACTAAACACGTGCATAGGTTACAGTTTGGTAACTGTGAATTTTGGTTTAAAATGCAGCTTACATGATGAGATAACACAGCTTTCAGTTTATAATTATCTCTACTTCAGACATAGTAAATATTATAAAGTTCAAATATCTATCGTTAGGTATATGAATAAATTTATTTAAGCAGTCTACTAATTGATTATGAGGAAAGCATCTAAAACAATTACTACTTTTCCAGAATGTCAGTGGATGTTATATGCTTTCACCATAAATTTTATTATTAATAAAACATGTCATTTTGATGACTATATCATGATAAATGTTTCAATCATCAATCATTGCCATAAAATAGAATGTCCCCTTTAGGGGAAAGGTAAATTGATTCTGAGTGAATAAACATCATGTCTGGTGGTTAGTCTTCATTTCATCAGACTCTTATCCACAATCTATCTAATGTTTTGACAGAATGAAAAATGTCATCTGGAATAAACAAAGAAATTCACCACATCATCACTAACTCCTACATTGAGGAAGTGCTAATATTTACCTTAAGATGAGAGTAAACTTTATCATTTAATGAGCTTAATGTTATGCTTCATATATACCAAAAGAAGTTAATACACCAAAAGAAGTCCCATGCTTACTCACAAAATAAATAAATTAATTCAGTGATACATTGAGTACCTCTTAATTGAAATCTACCATTTGCCAAGCCTCATAGTACTTGTTGGGTAAAATATTGAGCATAATAAAGAAAAGTTCAGTTCATGGAGCTTGCAATCAAGGGAGGAAACAAAATAAATATATACGGTAAAAGCCACCTTTGGTGTACCATGCCATGTGCCCACCTGTTGTCAGGACAGCTCTGTTGGACGATTCTGTGCACTTGGTAGTATCCCCCAGCAAGCATGGACAGCTCTGTTGTGGTGCCCTGGGGCTCTCTCCAAAGCTACAGATAACCGGACTTCCTTGCATGGCATAAGTCAGATGTATGGGGATTCCATACTCTCTGGGGCAACTAACTCTTAACTGGGGAGGTGTGGATGTCAGTGCATGAGTGTCCAGTGGAATGAGCCCAGCAGAGAGAATGATGGAAAGATTTATTTAAAACTAACCTAAGACGACAGTGTGTGAGGCAACATCTTACAATATTTGGGGCTCTACCCTATGGGGAGTAGTGACCAAACAGCCAATTTGTGTTTCTGTGTTGCAAATAGCTTCAGGATCCAAAATGTAGAAAGGAAATTAGACCTGGTCACCATCACTCAGTTACTGACTTGCATAATATATGCTGCTTGTCTTCTGAAATTGAAGTTCCAGCTGTTGTTCTGGTTACTGGGGATGGGGCTGAAACATTTCTGCCAGAGGACACAGGAAGTGCTCTCCAGAAACTAAAGATAGGTCCACTGGCTTGCTTTGGGCTTCTCATAGCTGTCATGTTTAGAGATGTTTAGGGGCACTCCTGGGTGCTTCACAGTGGAAGCCAGAAACAGGACCTCAGTGGATTAATCTTGTACTCAAGTAAATGAAGCCAGTCACAAAAGATTGTATATTGTTTGATTCCATGTATATGAAATGTATAAAATATGTAGATCTACAGAGACTGAAAGTAGAGTAGTGGTTGTCTAAAGCTTTAATGTAAAGTAACTACTAGTAGGTATGGGGTTTCATTCATATTTTCATGAAAATATTCTAAATTTGATTGTGGTGATGGCTGCACAATTCACCGTGTTTGAATGTAATAATTAGACACTTTAAACGGATAAAGTGTGTGGTAGGTGAATTTTATTTCCGTAAACATGTCCAAAAAGGAAATATTTAAAATAAATCTATTTAAATATGAGCAAAAAATCAATACTTTAAGATAACAATTATAAACGTTATTGAGACAAATTACAGAATACTTAAGTAAACAGAAGAATATACCATTTTGATGGGTTAGAACACTTGATATTGTAAAGATGTCCATTCTTCCTAAAGTAATCTATAGATTCCACACTGTCCAAATTTAAATACCAGCTTGTTTTTTGGTAGAAATAGATAACTTTTATTCTGAAATTCACATGGAAGAGCAGAGAGGCAAAAATAGGCAATACAAATGAATAAAAATAAGTTTTAAGCTGAAGGCCTTACAAAATTTTAAGTTTTAAAAATAGTTGGAATAGTTAAGAGAATGGGATATTAGACAAGACAAAGTTTCCAATATAACAGAATTTTTTTTTTTTTGCTAGTTTGTTTCTGGACACTGTAGACTAATTTTAAGAATAATAGTAGAGCTTTCACAAGAAAACACATAAAATATTTGTTAGAATAGACAGAAATATAAAGAATGCACAGAAGCACTAAGGACAAAGAAAACATAATAAACCTGACATATTTTACAACATGTTACAAATAAGAAATTCAGTATTAAAGTATACTATGAAGAGATTAAAATGGTAGTCCTCAGAGTACAATATAATATTTATAATACAGATATCTAACAAGAACAGCAAAAAGAATAAACACCTTATGTATAGACTACATAATGTTAAGAAAGGACAGTCACGACAATAGCAAATAGGCAATTAGACTTGAATAGACATTGCAAAAAAAAAAGTATCCAAGTGAGCAATATGTCATGAAAGATTGCTCAGTTTTACAAATCATCAACTGCAAATTGAAACTACAATAAACTTTCACCAAAATGGCTAAAATGAAAACTATGAAAAATGCAAGTGTTGTCAAAAACTGTAGTCTTTGGCCCTCTCATATAGTTCTGGTTGGAATGTAAATGGAAATAGTCCATTTGTAAAATCATCACTATTTGTGAAATCTGATGTTATGAATACCATGTAATCAAACAATTCAACCAAACTAGGAACATATCCAACAGATACGTGTTCACAAACATCCGTTTGTTTCAATGTAGTAGGAGCCCTATTCTTATTAGACAAAATCTAGAAATTGCCCAGCGGCCCTTCAGGGAAGAATAAATACAGAAATTGTAACATATTTAGTGAATGGATTACAATACTATTGAATTATCTACACCTATCGACAACCACATGGATTAGTATCACAAATATAATGTTGAATGATGAGTCGTGTCAAACAAAAATGGGCAAATCTAATCCTTGTTTTTAGGCATCTGTATAGTCATTATTCTCAAGGACATGCCTGGAAAAGTGCACAGGTTCTGGATCTGGGGTGATGGCAATTTATTTTGTCGACATGGAGGTGCCGGCTACCTAGGTGTGTATAATGAGAGAGAAAGAGAGAAAGAAAGAGTGTGTGTATGTATGTAGCCCAGGCCAGCCCAAGACTGGTTGAATCAGTAAATCAGATCATCAGATTTTTTTGCAGTGTTGATTTAAGGGGTGTGAGAATAATTTTGTTATGTGGATATATTGTATAGTGAAGTCTGGCATTTTAGTGTAACCATAACTGGAATAATGTACACTGTACCCATTAAGTAATTTCTGATGCTTCACCCCCCTCCCACCCTTTCAGTCCCCAATGTCTATCATCCTACACTATGTCTGTGTGTACACATTGTTTATCTCCTACTTATAAGTGAGAACATGCAGTATTTGTATTTTCGAGGTGTTTCACTTAAGAAAATGGCATCCAGTTCCATCCATGCTAAGCAAAGAATATGATTTCATTTTTTTTGATTGAATATTATCCCATTGAGTATATATGTTTGTGTGTGTGTATAAGCATTTTCTTCATCCAATAATGCACTGATGAAGACTTTGATTGATTTCGTATCTTTGGTATTGTGAATAGCACTGTGATAGATGTATGAGAGCAGGTATCTCTTTGATATAATGGCTTATTTTCCCTTGGGTAGATACAAAGTAGTGGGATTCCTGGATCTAATGGTAGTTCTATTTTCAGTTCTTCGAGAAATCTCCATACTGTTTTCCATAGAGGTTATACTTATTTACATTTCCACCAACAGTGTATAAGCATTCCATTTTCTCTGCATCCTCACCAACATCTGTTATTTTTCAACTCTGCAAGAATTCTAATGGCAGAGAAAAGGTTGTATTCACTTCTGTACTATAAGGTGAAGATAAATGACAAAAATATCCCACAGCTGTAATTTTGAATCTTGAATAGCTACTATTGCAGTGTTTTCCTTGTACTTTGTATCCATGAATACCTTTAGCACTTATTTCAACCCAGAGAGACATATATTGTTGTTCCTATTAATACTGAGAACACTGAGGCACAGATTATATCTTATCACAAGGTCCAATAGCTAGTAGAGTTGTCAATTTACGTTTTAAATGCAATGTCCTTTATACTAAATTCTGTGTTTCACACTATCACTGCCTGCTCAACTTATATTTGAAAAAGCAAATGAAACAAGATGTAAAATTTGAAATTAACATGTTTTTATTTATCTTCAGAGGTCGAATATAAGAATGGAGTTGAATAGTATGTTACAAACCCTTCGAAACTATAAAGTCATTCCCCCTGCCTTTATTTATTGGTGTTGCATTTTGGGCTCCCTCTTGTTTTTCATAACAAATGTAAAAAGTAACATGTATGGTTAGTTTCAGCAAGATTCCTACCCCAGAGAGAGGAGGGCAATATACAGAAGCAGCATTTTACCATTCACTTCAAGTCATTATGCTTCTGTACACCTCTGCATTTGCTGAACTGCTCTTCTAATTTAAAACACTAAGCTTTAATCAGTTACACTGACAAGACTTTTCCTTACAAATAGGCATAGCTTAATAGATCATGGCTCAATTTCCAAATCTAGTTTTCCTTTTGTTTACTGTCATATTGTAGTAAAATATGTTATCCTTTTAAGCATTCAATCTTCATGTTTGTGCAAGAGTTTAGAAAGGTCAAGACAAGTGGGGAGTGGAGAAAGTAGATTGTTACATTTGTTATTTACAATCTGACCCTTATTGATGGCTGTAAAACCCCTATAACACTTCTCCCAACACACACACACACACACACACACACACACACACACACACACGCGCACACTGAAAGTAGGGTCCACAGTTCTTATGATTAAGTTTTTTTTTTACCTATTCTCCAATTATGCTAAAATTATCTTTTATCAGTATGAGTTGTTACATATAAAGGATTCTGGGCTGGGAGGAAAGGACTGCTTGTTTGTATAAGTAAAACAGTTTTCAGGAAAGATAGCACATGTAACCCCAACATCCAGATACTGAGATCCTCATATAATTGTTATTACTTATTTTAAAAAGTCATTCTATCTTCTAAAGAATTAAGTGAAAAACCCAGAAAAATATAGATGTATATATACACATATATTAAATATACATTATTGACATATATGTATACATATTTATATATAAACATATATATCTGTATGTATGTATGTATATATGTATGTATACATATTTCTCTAAATCAATTGTCTTAAAATTATACTTCTACATGAAGATAGAAAAGCAGTTTATCTTCAGAAAAGAACAAAAAAAACCTTGAATATTTCTTCATTGGTTATTTTTACTTTTTACACAGTCACATCTGTTTTTTTGACAAAAGAATTATCCCATTATGTTCTTCCATAGTCATGGTTAAAAGAACTACCAACCAAAAGCCTATTAAGGACATTAAGACTCCACAAAGAACCCTTTGCTTGTTTTATTTAAAAACTCTCTCAAAGATCTGACCTTTTCCTTTTATAAAAAATAGTATTGTAAGTTGCCACAGCTGGTTCATAAAACAGGTTTGTTGAAACCAAAGTATTAGAAATTTAGCCTCTTATTCGCAAAATTTATATTTTGTTAGTAATTTGAATTGTTTTAATATCTCTCATCTTCATTATCTCTATCACATCCTCAGGTGGCACACAGATTGTCTAGAATTTATGATTTTATTTTCTGGAAGATTATCAGCCAGATGATCCTTGAAAAGCATTGTACTGTGGTGACTAATGTCCACACTGTAATCACACATACAAAGATTGTAACTGTATGTGCCGAATTACCTATTTGTACTCCCATTCATTCTCCTATGTGTAGGGCAGAAAAGGTATCTAGATCAATAAACTCAGGACATTCCATTAATTCACTCAGTCTTTTTCAGATGCCCTTGTCTTTCAGATTTTCTTTTGTCATCTGTCTCTCTCCAAGGGTACAGGAGTTGGCATTCCTGACCTTGAAAATATTCCTAATTCTCGACTTGCTGCCCTGGCTACAAGATTGCTGATATCCAGCTGCAGCGACCTCCCTGGTCAGCTTGCCAGTCAGCACCATCTACAACCTCGTGGTCCTTTCATGGGGTTGGTGGAGGGAAGCTCTTGGACATGGTTGTAGCCACATAGGGCCCACAGGAAATTATTGGGAACCAAAATGAAGTGCTTCTTCTGTCATATTAGATCAGGCTCAAGGCCAGTTTGATTTTCCTTTACCTGTCTTGGATAGGTAGAAGGTAGAAAATGTACATGTGTGAATGAGAGTGGCCTGAAGGGAACAGGGGACTCTTGGACTATCACTTCCTAATTTTTCTGTTTTTCTTCCAAACTCACCTGTACTTTGTCTAGGAACATTGCTTGAAGAGATGGGTTTGCATGCCTGCTGTTCCTGCCACTCTGAGTTTCCCCCTGACACCAGACTCTCTTCTGCTCAGCATGCCATACGCAGCTTCAAGGGGGTGTTTGCTCTCTTTCTTTGACACATCATGTGGAGTGACTGCCCAGGTGTCTGCTTCACAATGGAAAGAAATAAAAATATCAGTTTAGTATTTTCAGAAAGTGATCTCTGAAACAGCATGTTGGATTAAATTTATTTTACATCATGGAGTGAGACTGAAATTCTCTCCTATTATCAACCGTGATTTGGGATACAAACACTTGTTCAGGATCAAACTCTACCATTCTAATCTAATTTTTCACAATTCTAGGATAGGGAACATCATCAGAAGCAACCGTATTGGCATCTGAAATTATGTTTGATGATAGGAGTGGATTTCAGTCCTTCTGGGAGGTATTCTCCTTCCATGAGAAGAAAGAACAAGCTTTGTTTCTCTAAATTAACACCATGATGGGACAACTGACTTTAGCACTTTTTTCTTCTAGTCAGGGCAATTCTAACCTAAGTGCAGAACATCAGTGAATCATGTTACCTGGGAACTGAGAGATGTCTGTTCTAACTGAGTTCTGGTTAGAGTAGAAAAAACAATAAAAAGATTAAATTAAAGGAGGCTTTCCTTAGATCACCAGTACGTTGTAACATATCAAAATCAGAATGAATTGACTTGGTTATTTGAAGCTACACTTTTAATACATGATTTATTTGTGTAACTCAGCCTTTTTTTTTCTTATTTTTATTGTCAGTGATGCTGCTTGTCTTGACACATTAAGATGAAAGGTATCATTTGCTTTTTTCCTCCTCCAATAAACATATAGTGATGAGCATTAGCTTCAGATAAATAACATTCAAAATATTATGTAAAGTAAACAAGTAAAATCCTTAAATGCAATACCTTTAGAAAATTAGAAATCAACAGGCTAAACAAATAACATTTCCAGCACTCCACATTATTGGAAGGGGATGTTTTCTTTTCTTAATGAAATCCTGTAACTTAGAATTATCTGCTGTGAAAGTGACAACTTGTTAATAAAGGTTTACTTTTCCCCAGATTAAAAACACCTTCGAGGTTGTAAAATCAATACAATAAGGAAGTTGCTGTTATGTTCTTTTAAGTTTATGGGAAACAAGCCAACGGAATGGAATAAAAATGGCATTTATTTACAGAGTCACAGAGACAGGGACCAATTCCATTTGCCACTGGCTATGCCAGATCTGTAGGGGATAAAACATTACACTTTTGGGGAGGTGGGGTTCAAATTTCCTTCAGACAGAATTATATTCAGAATCTTAATAGGTTGAACTGGATGGAGTACAGCCCGGAACCTACAGTCCTGATACTCGTTCTCATCCTCATCCAGTGAAGGAGGCTGCAAGGGTTGACCAGATCCCTGGAACTCACAAAGCAGTTGGAAATCATTGATAGGAGAAACAGTGCTCTAAGTTCAGGTCAGCTGTATAATTGTCTTCTGAGTTCTTTATTATTCTCCTTATATCACTTCAACTTTTCATTGAAGACACAGAAAAATATGGCATTATTTTGATAGTTGAAATGGATTTTTAAAATCTAAAAGTATACGAATTATGGAAAATCTGACTCTTGAACAACGTGGGAGTGAGGGTCGCTGACCACCTGCACAGTGGAAAATCCACGTATAACTTTTGACCCTCCCTAAACTTAGTGATTAACAGACTACTGCTGATCAGAAGCCTTACTGTTAACATAGTAAATTAACACATATTTTGTATGTTTTATGTATTATAAATTGTTATTACTACAGTAAACTAGAGAAAAGAAAATGTTATTTTCAAAACCATAAGGAGAGAAAATATATTTATTATTCATTAAGTGGAAACGGATCATCATAAAGGCCTTCATCCTCATCATCTTCATGTTGAGTAGACTGAGAAGGAGGAGGGAGAAGAGGGGCTGGTCTTGCTTTCTCACTGGTAGCACAGGTGGAAGACGTGGAAGGGCCATACTCAGTGTAACATTGTGGAAGTACGTTGTAGTTTCCTTCTGACCTTTTCATTTCTCTAAAAATGCTTCTGTATGGTACCAATCCTCCTTCCACCATTTGCTTTGAGTTTCAGTGCCCATATCATAGAGACGTCCATGTCATTAAAGAGACCAGAAGCTGTCTTGAATAATCGGAACTCTTCCACCAGATTGTCTAAAGACAAATTCTTTTCCTGCCCCTGTTTCCTCTGTCTCCTTCCTTATCGCCTGGTGCTGGTTCTGAAACACTTATCTCCATCTGGTTGCCTTCTGTTAATTTCTCTAGTGTGGTATTTATTAGCTTTTGAATTTACTCAAGATCCATATCTCAGAACCCTTCACCCCACCCTTTTGCCATATCCACAGTCTCTTTCGTAATTTATTGATTGGCTCTAGAGCAAATCCTGTCAATCATGCACATTATCTGGACAGTTTCCTATGGCAGGAATTCACTGTTTAGAGCTTGATGGCTTTCACATCTTTTTTTGTAACAATGATGGCATCTTCGATAGTATAATCCTCCCAGACTTTCATGATGTTCTCTCTACCAACGTTCTCTTCCATAGCATTGAACATTCTTTCCATATCTTTATAGGAGTTTTTGTTGGAAGTGATATAGACTTTTGTTATGAAGGAGGAGATATGTTATTTAACTTAATATATGTTAGATCCTGGAGCTGACACTATATGCAAAAATTCTTTTACTTCAACTAGATACGGATACTTGGATGATATATTTAAGTTCATGGATATTGCTTTGGAAGCTGAGTGAGCAAATGAGCTGCCCTCATTCCTCCCAACTGTAAAGAGATGGCTTCTAACCTGAAAGTTAACATGAGATATATTCTTTGAAAATATTAAAAATTATTTTAATATCAATTAGATAATTCTGAAAATGTTCCAAAATTTATCCCGGCCAGTAAAGAAGCAGATAAGAATTGTGGTGGACTCAAATCATAACATCACTAGTGAAATTTTGCAGAATGTGCGAGTTTATATTTCAGCTTTGCTACTTGCTAGCCTTGTGATTTTAAAGTTCTGTAAATATGAATATGACCTCTTAAAAATAGAAAAATAATGCTGCTTTGACTAACTCACAGGATTATTGTGAAAAATCGTTTAAAATATACATTAAAGAACTTTGGATCTGAATATAGACATTAAAAAGCACATATCTCTGGCTTAGTGTGGGTTAAGCTCAGTGAGTCTCTGCTTTATCACTTAAAACTTTAATCCATTGGATTTTTGCATCACTGAAATGTCTATTATTCACATACTGTAGGTCAGGTTGCCTCACTTCATGAACCACACTCAGAACACAAATGAATTTGAAAGCCATTCTCCCTCAAAGAGTATTCTTTCTCAACAGGTATGTGTTTGAAAAATTCTGTCTGAAATGTGGACTTTTCAGTCAGCCTATAGTGGGTAGTAATTTCCCCAGTAAAAAGTAAGAGTCAAATTAGGCTTCTCTCCTTAAAAATATAAATGAAATATAATTTTTGAAATATAATTAGAAATTTAGAAAGTTAAAAAGAAGCAAGTTAGGCTGCAGATTGAAGGAATGCTATAAAAGGTTGAAGAATAGTAAGTAAAATATATGAGATTTGGTTATAATTAATGAAATTAATAATACAATAAAATCCGAAGAATTGAACAAGATTAGTTAATTTAGTTGGAACCCAATTGTGCCACTTTTCATGTAAAGTAACTCCCATAAGTCTGACTATAGGACTGAAATTATTTACTTACACATTCAATGTGGTCACTGAGATTTTTTTAATGTTTTAAGCAGAGATATACAGAATTTTGGTGAGGGATTTCAAAAGGGTGTCATGAATATTTAAATGTACCATATGCAGCTGCTTGATGGCCAAATGTAGGCATAACTTTAACACGTCATTCAGTAATACGTTATAGGAAAATGCTATAGATCAGGAGTCAGGAAAGTATGACTCATGGGCCAAATGTCACCTGCCACCTGTTTTTTGGTAAATAACATTTTGTTGGAAAACAACCATGCTCATTTATTTCTGTGTTGTCTACAGTTTCTTTCACACTACAACAGCACAGTTGTGTAGTTGCCCCAGAGACTGGATGGATGGAAAATCCTGAAATATTTGCTCTCTGCACCTTTGTAGAAAAAACGTGGTGATTCTTTCTAGAGATCATTTATTGTGTCAGGAGAAATCATCAATGACTTTAACATGAGCAAAATATCATTGGTGTCTTTCAATAGAATGTTGATTTTTTTAAAAAGATTCTTCTGGGTTGTCTTAAAAAGAAAAAGGGAAACAATGTTATTTTTCTTTTTTAAAAAATGATATATCTGTTTATGATTCCAAATATTTTAGACTACTTTGAACCCTTCATATTTCTTTCTCTGTTAATTCTTTCTACTCCTGGTTTTTTTGGGCTCATTTTTATGTTAAGTTTTGAATATTTTCCCCTTAACTTATAGATTCCCCTTATTTGTTAGAGAAGTTAATAATTTGTCATATAAAATGCCAATAGCTTCCCTACTGGAAACATACTAACTGTTGTGCAAAGGTGGAACGTACTTATTTTTATGTGGTATAAAGTAGAAGTATAGTTTTCCTTTTTTTTTATAACCTACCTGCTTATCTCAAATGCAGTTGGTTTGCATGTGCAGTTATTTTCAGTTTACATATATTATTTTATGTTATAGATTATATTATGTACCTTATATTTTCTATTTAATAATATAATTTAATGATTAAGCATATTGCCTAGGTCCACCTATTTTATTGTTTCTTCGCTAAATCTGATGACCGATGACAACCCATCTGTCCTTTGCTGATCCTTTCTGGACACAATGTAATGGACACTTCCATTTCTCTTTCTCCTGTGTACATTCCATGTCAGTGATTCCCACCGGCAAACTCCAACCCGGGGCACTATGAAGAGAGAAGTTTGGGGGACATAATTCTTGACTTCTCCTATGGAATGAAAAAGACCTTAGAGGTCTGAAATAAGATTAATTTCTGAGTCAAAATATAAGAATAAAATTGGGTTTTCTGTCAGATTCATTTATTAGATATGTCCCAAACCATATGTTTGTCATAAAAGCATAACTTTTTCAATTAAATTATTAAAATTAGATGCTTATCTATTTACATTTTAGCATATTTAAAAGTAGAATTAATTGTTTTTCAGAGTTTACTTGCCTGTGGATAGTTTTCTCTTATGTGGGTTCACAAAATACTTTGGATATGAAGGGTAATAAAATGTAGTATATGTAATGCACATAGAAATGGACATGGAATGATTAGTAACAATGGTTTCTATATCTTGATAAAAAATGTTTAGTAGTATGTTCTTAGACTTATTTTGAGAGATAGAGCAAGGTATTTTGAGATGCAATTTCCTCATCTCTGAAGTTACAGAATATTGTGCAATACCTTTCCTCTCCCCACTTCGTTATCTCCTTTCAGCTGAAATACACTTTTGCAGGACAGAAATACGCCTAAGTTTTATCATTGGGTAGATTTATATGGAAGCTAATAGGAAAAAAATAACTACAGTGTCATGTCTTATTAAGTGACATTTGCAACTCTAGTGACTAATGGAATGCTGATAGAATTCTGCAAAAAACTACGATGGGTTAGATAGTTTTTACAAACTTGCTGATTATGTTTAGAAATTTATAAAACAACTTGCTACTAATATACACTTGTAGAAATCTTACACTAAAGACACTCAGTTGACCAGGAATCCCCTGTCACCCCACTATGACAGAAACCACCTCTCCGTGTCTTACCAGATATTCATCTTCCAAAGAAAAGTGTGGATCACAAATCTTGGGTTACAAATATGTGGTTCTTTAAAGCCTCAATTTTGGTAAATTTAACGCAAGGATTCTGTAAAATTAGTACATTCATTTTTATTCCACAAAGGCTCTGTCCAATATTGGCTTTAAGGAAGATCAGGAGTTGATGATGAACTAGGCACCATGATGAGATGACAAACGGATGATAGCACAGTGTAGAGAATGTCATGTTAGTGATGACAGACAGGGTTTAAAGCTTGAATATTTCCTACTCAGGAAGATGTTGACTAATACCAGATTCCTACAATGATCTTCCACAGCCAGGTTAACAATCTAAGTTTTGAGAACCCTCCCAAAGCTTTGAAAACCCAAAAGATGTTGTTACTCTCACTCAACACTTACACTGATGAGGATTAATATTCTTTAATCCCATTTAATGTGAATATTTATATGTTTCTAAGTAGATATAGTAATGTGAGTGATTACAGGTGCCATCATAGCCTCTATAAGGGTATTATATATAATATAATTTACAATGAATGCACAATCTTACCTTACATTTGAAATACATCTGGTATTGGATAAGAAAATAAGTACATATATTAAGTATATATAAGGTTACTTATATTTTATTAAATAAAAATATTAAAATTATATCTCTGTGGATAGAGTTTTACAGACTCACATTTTTTGGTTGATATTTAAACTACAAAGTATACAATGTTGTATTTGGTAACTTGGGCTGTCATAATAAAATACTACAAACTGTGTGGATTAAATGACAGAAGTTATTTCCTCACAGTCTTGGAGGCTGGGTATGCAAGTTTAAGATGTATGCAAGGTTGTTGCTTTTGAGGCCTTTTCCCTTGGCTTATAGATGACCATCTTTACGTTGTGTCTTCATACTGTCTTCCTTCTGTGTTTGTCTGTGTCCTAATTTCCCATTCTTCTAAGGACACCTGCCATATTGGATTAAGGCCCACCATAATAATATCATTTTATAGTGATGGCCTCTTGAAAGACCGCAGCTCCAAAAGCAATAATATTTTTGGGTACTAGCATTAGGACTTCAAGATATAAAATTTGGAGGGACACAGTTCAGCTCATAATAACTGTCTATGTGAAGTCTCTAATGTAATTGGAGCAAAGAACAATTACACAGAAATGAAAAAGGAGGTACAATAAACTCCTATGGAAGAGGAACCCAGGAAGGCCTACTTTCAGCTTATCAATAACAAATGTTACGTTATATCAACAACTATCAATTTTAGCTCTCTTCAGATAGACTCCTTTATTGGTGTAGAATAAAATGGTAAATAAGCAAAACTAATAAAAAAGGAACAATTACGTGACATTCTTGAATTTAGTAAAATATAATCACAACACAGATATTACCCTTGAAAAAATGGAAAATCGAGACAATTTAGATTTTAAACTGTCTATTCCCCATTAGAATACTATTGTCTTTATCACTTTGTTTGAGAAAGTGATATAAACCATGTTACCTGAAATCTGAAATATTTCTGCTATTACCATTGAGCCTGGGAATATGGTTTGAATTTTTAAATTATTTAAAATACTTTAAATCATGATACGGTTTGGCTGTGTCCCCACCCAAAATCTCATCTTGAATTGCAATCCCCATAATCCCTATGTCACTTCCTGGTGTCAAGGAAGAGAGCAGGTGGAGGTGATTGAATCACGAGGGTGATTTCCTCCATGCTCTTCTCATCATAGTGATTGAGTTATCGTGAGATCTGATGGTTTTATAAATGTGTGGCAGCTCTTCCTGCATTCAGTTCTCCTTCTTGCTGCCTTGTGAAGAAGGTACCTTGCTCTCTCTTCACCTTCCACCATGATTGTAAGTTTCCTGAGGCCTCCCCAGGCATGCAGAACTGTTAATCAATTAAACCTCTTTCCTTTATAAATTACTCAGTCCCAGGCAGTTCTTTATAGCATTGTGAAAATTGGCTAATATAAATCAGTTCATTTAGAATTATTACTTTTGTTATTTCTAAGGACACTGATAAGTATTTTTATCTTTGATTATAATGACTCCTCAGGATATTTTAGATGAGCATATAACATCTACTCTTTTTGAACTACATGTTAATTTACTCTCAGGTGTCTCTGAAGTTGTGTGTTGCTAAAACTGTGTTTTAAGTATGAATAAATTGAGGTTGTAATCTTAACTGGTTTTACATGACTCTTATGCTTTAGAGATGTATTTTCTCACTGAGGCCACTTTTGCAGGGTACACAGCAGGCCAGAAGTTTTGATGTTTAAAAAAATTCCCATTAAATTCAGAGAAAAATTTGATACCACCTCATTGTCAAATGTTTGTTGGATTCTTGTAATATTCTAAATCACCTTGAAGAGGTCTTTCACATCCCTTGTAAGTTGGATTCCTAGGTATTTTATTCTCTTTGAAGCAATTGTGAATGAGAATTCACTCATGATTTGGCTCTCTGTTTGTCTGTTATTGGTGTACAAGAATGCGTGTGATTTTTGCACATTGATTTTGTATCCTGAGACTTTGCTGAAGTTGCTTATCAGCTTAAGGAGATTTTGGGCTGAGATGATGGGGTTTTCTAAATATACAATCATGTCATCTGCAAACAGGGACGATCTGACTTCCGTTTTTCCTAATTGAATACCCTTTCTTTCTTTCTCCTGGCTGATTGCCCCGGCCAGAACTTCCAACACTATGTTGAATAGGAGTGGTGAGGGAGGGCATCCCTGTCTTGTGCCAGTTTTCAAAGGGAATTTTTCCAGTTTTTGCCCATTCAGTATGATATTGGCTGTAGTTTTGTCATAAATAGTTCTTAATATTTTGAGATACGTTCCATCAATACCTAGTTTATTGAGAGTTTTTATCATGATGGGCTGTTGAATATTGTCAAAGGCCTTTTCTGCATCTATTGAGATAATCATGTGGTTTTTGTGTTTGGTTCTGTTTATATGCTGGATTACGTTTATTGATTTGCATATGTTAACCAGCCTTGCATCCCAGGAATGAAGCCAACTTGATCATTTTGGATAAAATTTTTGATGTGCTGCTGGATTCGGTTTGCCAGTATTTTATTGAGGATTTTTGCAAGGGATGTGAAGGACCTCTTCAAGGAGAACTAAAAACCACTGCTCAACGAAATAAAAGAGGACACAAACAAATGGAAGAACATTCCATGCTTATGGATAGGAAGAATCAATATTGTGAAAATGGCCATACTGCACATTTACACTGTTGGTGGGACTGTAAACTAGTTCAACCATTGTGGAAGACAGTGTGGTGATTCCTCAAGGATCTAGAACTAGAAATACCATTTGACCCAGCAATCCCATTACTGGGTATATACCGAAAGGATTATAAATCATGCTGCTATAAAGACACATGCACACGTATGTTTATTATGGCACTGTTCACAATAGCAAAGACTTGGAACCAACCCAAATGTCTATCAGTGATAGACTGGATTAAGAAAATGTGGCACCATGTACACCATGTAATACTATGCAGCCATGAAAAAGGATGAGTTCTTGTCCATTGTAGGGACATGGATGAAGCTGGAAACCATCATTCTCAGCAAACTATCACAAAGACAAAAAACCAAACACTGCGTGTTCTCACTCATAGGTGGGAATTGAACAATAAGAACACTTGGACACAGGAAAGGGAATATCACACATTGGGGCCTGTCATGGGGCCGGGGGAGGGGACAGGGATAGCATTAGGAAATGTACCTAATGTAAATGATGAGTTAATAGGTGCAGCACATCAACATGGCACATGTATACATATGTAACAAACCTGCACATTGTGCACATGTACCCTAGAACTTAAAGTATATAAAAGAATTCTAAATCATTATTATAATTAAATTTGTTAGTATAGAATGACATTTTTTTTTGTTAAGAGTTTTAGCAAAAAGAAAAACTCCTCTAATTTAGGATAAGGAAAACCTGGCACAATATTATCAGAGTTGATTGATATATTTTAACCTTTTTTCTATTTCAAAATAAGTGGGGAATACATTAGAACTACAAGTTGTATTTCATTTTAGTATTTATGGCAGAGAATAAGAAAGAAAACTAGTTATTGTTTCCAGTGTATAAAGGAGTCACATTATATATCACTATTTCCCAGGGGACATGATTAGACAAAATCCTGGAAACAGAGGAATATTGTTTTAAATGTCTTACTGTGATTTTCATGTAAAAGTAGCTTTCTATATTATATTGTTGTCTTAGTTTTAACTTGGGACCAATATTTCTTTCTCCTAGATTTTGTGGCTCATGTAAACAGCCATTTACCTTTGAAAACTTATAAAGCAAATTTTTCTTGAATAAGCATGATGGTGGAAATGGTAGGGTAGGCTGAATTTTCTTCTTTCTTATGCAAAAGTTATATATCATTATATACTCCAAATGATTATTTCTTTAGAATTGCTGATAGTCTCTTAGCCACTCCAAACATAAATTCAATAAAATACATAACTCTTTATATGTGAGTCCATAGGTTAAAAAACAAGCAAACAATAAAATTCCAATGAAAGAAGCAAGTTGAAGCAAAGGAAATAAGGATAAAATGTAGTACATTGGGTAATGGTTGTAAAAAAGTAACTGCCAGAAATATGAAAATTAAAAGCCTGTTCAATTGTATGGAAAAGAAGACATGGTTCACTTTCTGAGGGAGGAATCCATAGTAGAACTAGTAAAGATATCATCAGATACGGTTTCATAACAAACATAGAGGTGAAATAGACAATTTCCAAATCACTATCATATATGCTTCTTACCATTAATAAGTATGAAATTTTACATTATAAAATCTAACTTTCAAAAAAATTAGTTAAATTTATTTTTGCTTTTCAGAGGTACATACGATGTTTTCAAACATTGTCGATATATTAAAAGTTATTTAAATAATGCATAATGACACATGTTCTTATTTCCTGAAAAGTATATATTTTGAAATCATTAGAATATTATTTATTGTAGAAGATATACTGTGAAGTTTGAGAAGTCTACAATGAGACAGTTTTATAGATAGTGCCTGCTTTTAGAATAATCATGAATGTTCTAGTAAAGACGATCACGGATGGGATGAACACATTTTTCATCATTGATGTAGGACCTTGAAAAATTAAAATGCACAAAACCTGCTTATTGATTGAATCCATGTCTCAACAAATAACGTAAACTTCAGGAACACTTTATATGGTATCCATTTTCTGAAAAATAAATACCAAAGCAATGTAAATAAATTTATAAATGTAAAATAGTAGTAATGTTTTATATGATATAGAGTATTTTAGTAAAATAATAAAAATATTTAAATCAGAGGTGAAGGAGTTCATATAAAAAAGTAGAAATCAAGTTGTTAAAATTATGTCTCTTATTTTTGACATAATTTTACTGGCAACTCTTACATTTCTTCTCCCTATTTCCATGTAAAACAAGAATTATTCTATAAAGTTTTATAAAAGGTTATTTTTTAAACTCAGTCAACATTTACTGATACGTTTCAACAAGAAGACTCGGTGATCACAAAATTGCCCTTCTACTACCCTTAAACTATTTCCACATGAATCTTGTGTTATATAGTATGTAATAAAATAATAAATATAAGGGGTTGGAATAGACATCTGGTCTAATTACCTACCTTATGATCAAACATACTTAACCACCTTTGATATATTTCCACAGTAATCTTATTTGCTGGAATCTCCACTATGAAGTCCCACAGTATGAACTAAAGTCTGTTTTCTTAGTCCCTCGTATCTGCACAATTGAATCTGATGGTCTTATGTACTACACTTGTTTTAACTACTTCCAAGCATATATCATAGTGAGTAATTTTGTTTTCTCTGTAATGCCCCTGAAGATTTCAACAGAACTACTAGTCCATAAATACACATCTCCTCCTACCCTGCTTGTCTTTTCTAATAGTGAGAATAATGTGGTCCCTGTACCTATTTTCTCATTCTTTTTTGGTAACTGAACCCTAAATTTATTCAAAACACCGTTTTACAAAACTTAAAGACTATTTTCTAAGCTATTTGCAACTAGCAGTGCCCAGTAACATGTGGTGTTGCTTGGGAATTTTAGAGAACTGTCTTTAAAACTGGCTGGTTCAGTTGAGAGGTGCACCTGTTTTCCTAGCTGACTTCTCCCTCGTGCTGCCAGGGACATGAGCAAGCTGGATATCACAATATTGTGATATCCTCAATATGATGTTTTAGACATAACAATATAACTTGACTACCTTGAAGGCATTTTGTATACATATTTTCTTGTTCATCTGAATGTATTTAAAAATTGTAGAAATGAATTAAAACTTGGTATTACATTTTCTCAATTTTTCACATTCTAGATTATCTTCTCTGTCCATTTGCAAAACATCAATCAGGAAGTAAATCTTATTATTTCATTACGTCATACTTTAATATTGAATACTTATATTTAAAATTTTTACTTAGCTCTTCATAAAGTGAGAATTCAGGAATACTATTATTTTTTTTTAATTTTTAAAATCAATTTTAATATTACTCTATTATTTTTTCATAAAGATAATTGACAGTACAAATGTTTGAAGTTTAAAGTGCAGGTCTTTAAATTTAATGTACTTAGCTTCATGAAAAATCATCTTCATTTATCATAGTGTTCTAATTTCACCGTGGACCAGTGAAAATATTGTGGCACAGCAGCGCTGGGCTGCAGAACCACAACTGAAAACCTCTAGCCTGATTCACTTTGTTAACGTGAGCTAGTTCTCTATCCTAAGCAGCTGTTAAAATCTAACTCAAAAGCTTCCAATGTCTGACTAAAGAGCAAATACCTGTAATTTAGGACAAAGTGATTAAATCTTTCAGTGAATATTTACATTTGTTGGAAAATGGTGTTTTATTTTGTACCCATTCAATAAATTCCTTGGAATAAAATTTCATTTTTTTTTCCTATTTTCAAGGACCTGACATAGCTAGGATTTTAACCAAGCTTTGAGTAGTTTGTATCATAACTATTAATATGTTTTGAATGTTAGCAAGACTTCTAATTTACACGTGGAGAACATTCTTAATTCCAGCTTTCTTCTTTTTCATCCTGAATAAGAAAAACTCTTAAGTATCAGATTTTTTTTTACGGGTTAAATCAAACCATAAACTCCATGAAACTACTAAGACTCCTTGTTTTGTTGGCATCGCCTTGAGTTAAATGTCTAATAATAAATGGTCATTGAGCAGACACTTAAGAATCCTTTTATTCAGTGATTTTGATATTTTAAAAAGAGATTGGTCTATTATGAAAAAATGACTTAATTTTATTTATGCTGGTTGAGCAGCTTTCCACTGAAAATGAAAGGCTGAAAATTGAGTTTTTCCCTGTACTGAACTTGGAAAACCTAGACATAGGATACTTACATTCAAGTACACTTTGTTCTTTTTCCTATCCTTTTGAAAATTAATATTAGTACTCTAACATTTTTAGGAGAAAGAATCAGTTAAGTCTTCCCACTGGCAAAACTATCAGGCAATCTTCTCCAGCATTCAATTCTTTAAGGGCATGGAAGGAGGTGTCTTTAATTTTTTTTTTACTCCTTACCCTGTTACTCTGAAACTCAATGCATGCTTAAGTTCCATCCACCTGAACTTAGCCTAGGACCTAAAGCAGGTAAAACACATATCAAAATAAACTTACCCGGGTGAAATTAATCTGAATCCTGGAAAGTTAGACTAGGGGAAGTGCTGATGGAGAAAATCACTTTTTTTTTTTAAATTTATTCCTAGTTTATTTATAAGTTTGCTTTCCAAGGTAGCCGCTGATCAAATGCCTTCTTCGCATTTCTAGAAATGATATTTTTTAATCCTCTGACTTTTTAAATTGAAAGAGTATAGTAATTTAATTGCAGTATTAAATATCCCACCATAAATCTTAGACTATCTGATAATGGTGTTTAAATCTTTAATATGGGCTACATTCACTATATTAATTTTAAGACATGTATATACATTTATATTTGTTGTGTAACTGGCCTTTTGTGGGTTGTATGCTTCTTGTTTATTTGCTTTTTATTCTGTTTTGTTGTTGTTGTTGTCCTTGTGTGTTAAATGTAGTCAGCTACTTTGTATTTTTTTTTTAATTTTTTTTTTAAATTATTATTTTTATACTTTAAGTTCTAGGGTACATGTGCATAACGTGCAGGTTTGTTACATATGTATACTTGTGCCATGTTGGTGTGCTGCACCCATCAACTCGTCATTTACATCAGGTATAACTCCCGATGCAATCCCTCCCCCCTCCCCCTTCCCCCCTCCCCATGATAGGCCCCGGTGTGTGATGTTCCCCTTCCCGAGTCCAAGTGATCTCATTGTTCAGTTCCCACCTATGAGTGAGAACATGTGGTGTTTGGTTTTCTGTTCTTGTGATAGTTTGCTAAGAATGATGGTTTCCAGCTGCATCCATGTCCCTACAAAGGACAAAAAACTCATCCTTTTTTATGGCTGCATAGTATTCCATGGTGTATATGTGCCACATTTTCTTAATCCAGTCTGTCACTGATGGACATTTGGGTTGATTCCAAGTCTTTGCTATTGTGAATAGTGCCGCAATAAACATACGTGTGCATGTGTCTTTATAGCAGCATGATTTATAATCCTTTGGGTATATACCCAGTAATGGGATGGCTGGGTCATATGGTACATCTAGTTCTAGATCCTTGAGGAATCGCCATACTGTTTTCCATAATGGCTGAACTAGTTTACAATCCCACCAACAGTGTAAAAGTGTTCCTATTTCTCCACATCCTCTCCAGCACCTGTTGTTTCCTGACTTTTTAATGATTGCCATTCTAACTGGTGTGAGATGGTATCTCATTGTGGTTTTGATTTGCATTTCTCTGATGGCCAGTGATGATGAGCATTTTTTCATGTGTCTTTTGGCTGTATGCATGTCTTCTTTTGAGAAATGTCTGTTCATATCCTTTGCCCACTTTTTGATGGGGTTGTTTGTTTTTTTCTTGTAAATTTGTTTGAGTTCTTTGTAGGTTCTGGATATTAGCCCTTTGTCAGATGAGTAGATTGCAA
This sequence comes from Macaca fascicularis, assembly GCF_037993035.2. NCBI lineage: Eukaryota > Metazoa > Chordata > Mammalia > Primates > Cercopithecidae > Macaca > Macaca fascicularis. Next base: position 13,632,837 of record NC_088380.1, on the reverse strand, counting down.
AACTTTTCTCCCATTCTGTAGGTTGCCTGTTCACTCTGATGGTAGTTTCTTTCGCTGTGCAGAACCTCTTTAGTTTAATTAGATCCCATTTGTCAATTTTGGCTTTTGTTGCCATTGCTTTTGGTGTTTTAGACATGAAGTCTTTGCCCATGCCTATGTCCTGAATGGTACTACCTAGGTTTTCTTCTAGGGTTTTTATGGTCTTAGGTCTAACATTTAAGTCTCTAATCCATCTTGAATTAATTTTCGTATAAGGAGTAAGGAAAGGATCCAGTTTCAGCTTTCTACTTATGGCTAGCCAATTTTCCCAGCGCCATTTATTAAATAGAGAATCCTTTCCCCATTTCTTGTTTCTCTCAGGTTTGTCAAAGATCAGATGGCTGTAGATGTGTGGTATTATTTCTGAGGACTCTGTTCTGTTCCATTAGTCTATATCTCTGTTTTGGTACCAGTACCATGCTGTTTTGGTTACTGTAGCCTTGTAGTATAGTTTGAAGTCAGGTAGTGTGATGCCTCCAGCTTTGTTCTTTTGACTTAGGATTGTCTTGGAGATGCTGGCTCTTTTTTGGTTCCATATGAACTTTAAAGCAGTTTTTTCCAATTCTGTGAAGAAACTCATTGGTAGCTTGACGGGGATGGCATTGAATCTATAAATTACCTTGGGCAGTATGGCCATTTTCACGATATTGATTCTTCCTATCCATGAGCATGGTATGTTCTTCCATTTGTTTGTGTCCTCTTGCGAGTGTACCTGTCTGATTCTTGCTTTGGAAGCTTCCTCTTAGGGGTGTACTCCACCCTGTGAGGTGTGGGGTGTCAGACTGCCCCTAGTGGGGGATGTCTCCCAGTTAGGCTACTCAGGGGTCAGGGACCCACTTGAGCAGGCAGTCTGTCCGTTCTCAGATCTCAACCTCTGTGTTGGGAGATCCACTACTCTCTTCAAAGCTGTCAGACAGAGTCGTTTGTGTCTGCAGAGGTTTCTGCTGCTTTTTTTGTTGTTGTTGTTTTTCTGTGCCCTGTCCCCAGAGGTGGAGTCTACAGAGACAGGCAGGTTTCCTTCAGCTGCTGTGAGCTCCACCCAGTTCGAGCTTCCCAGCGGCTTTGTTTACCTACTTAAGCCTCAGCAATGGCAGGCGCCCCTCCCCCAGCCTCGCTGCTGCCTTTCGGTTAGATGGCAGACTGCTGTGCTAGCAATGAGGGAGGCTCCGTGGGCGTGGGACCCTCCCGGCCAGGTGTGGGATATGATCTCCTGGTGTGCCCGTTTGCTTAAAGCGCAGTATTGGGGTGGGAGTTACCCGATTTTCCAGGTGTTGTGTGTCTCAGTTCCCCTGGCTAGGAAAAGGGATTCCTTTCCCCCTTGCGCTTCCCAGGTGAGGCAATGCCTCGCCCTGCTTTAGCTCTTGCTGGTTGGGCTGCAGCAGCTGACCAGCACCGATTGTCCAGCACTCCCTAGTGAGATGAACCCAGTACCTCAGTTGAAAATGCAGAAATCACGGGTCTTCTGTGTCGCTCGCGCTGGGAGTTGGAGACTGGAGCTGTTCCTATTCGGCCATCTTGCTCCGCCGGAATACTATTATTTTAGTAGACTAATGGAAGAATTAATTAACCACTAATATAAGAAATGTTGTAAATATTTGATAAGAATTCTCTAGTGTTACATGCATTTGTAACAACTACCTCTCATTAAGTAAAGTTAAATAAAAATAACTACCAATAAGTAAAGGTAAATATACAAATTTTAAAAATGATGCTGGATGAATAATATATTTTAATACATCTATGAATAATAACTACAATGTTTTATTTGGCAAGGAAGCATCTTGGTGGATGACATTTTTATTTCTACCACGTGTCAAATATTAATACATTCTTGCTGTTCTTCACCTTACAGAGAAAACACATGGAGTGAGGTTGTTCATATAAGAAGCATCTGAAGAATAAATTGGTGTTTGTTAATCAGATGCCTTTCTTGTGTTGCTTATGGATAGCCATGCAAAACAGAATTTCCCAGGGAAGTGCAGATGTGTGAAAGCAAAGGAGGAATCTGAAAAATCTCAAGTGGTTGATGAACACTTTATATATCATGCCTTATCCACCTCATGCAGTGTGCCAATCTGGGCTTAATGTTTTCTTTCCTTTCTCTTTTTTTTTTTTCTGTCACTGGATTCTGGATTTTGTTGTGCCCAGAAATGATGGCTTATGCTCTAAGTGCTCTGTGAATGACCCGCCATTAACACTTAAAATACAGAACCACTGCATAAGCCCATTTGGCAGACACTGAGGTTTGATATCCAAATGCTCTTCCCCAGCAATTTCTCTTTGGTCTGCCTCCACTTTAGAGACTAAAATACCTAAATAATTGCTTTCTCATGCTCCTTACTAGGTAGTGATGCAATATGACAGAGCTATAGGCAATGGGTCATAATATGCATTCTACTATTTTGTAGATAAAAGAGATGAATGTGGTTTATTTTGATATGCTCTTCGTCTTGCATGATAGCCTGATCAACAGTAAGTCATTCTCACCATGAGGCAGGCGACTGTCTCAACAGTGAGAATGGTAGAGTTTAACGCTAGAAGTGTCTTGAATATTGATTTCTTCATTGAGTTGCTGCACAACATTTAGTTGCTGCTGGTCTCCAAAACATATTTTTAAGTGAGCAAAATAAATGTAAGCCATTAGCATTCACATATTCTGTTACTTGTGGCTAAAAAACATTTTAAGCTGCTACTTCCCAATATTTTATCTCAGATATGTTAGTTTCCTGGGGTTGCTGCAGTGTAGTACCACAGACAGAGTGGCTTCAAAAGAAATTTATTGTTTTATGGTTATGGAAATTGAAGTGCCAATAGAGGTTTTTTGTTTTTTGTCTTTCTGAAAGTTGCGAGGAATATTCTGTTCTTCTCCCTTAGCTTCCGGTAACCTTGGACATTTCTTGGATCCCATATGGTATTCCTTCCGGGTCTTCACATTTTGTCTATCCCTATGTACACATTTTCCCCTTTTATGAGTACACCAGTCATATTGGATTAGGGTCCACTCTAATGGACTCATTTTAATTTCAACATCTGCAAAGACTATTTGCAGTAAGGTTGATTTACAGGTACTAAGGTTACAACTTCAACATCTTTTGGGGAAACAATTTCACCCATAACAGCAGAGTTCAGCATACAAATATGTTTCATATTGTGGACTGAGTTTAGATTAGCAAATTCAATTTCTCTGTGTGTAATCTATCTTTCCCTCTCTGCATGAACACAGGCTCCGGGGTTTAGTGGCTCTGGAAGGTGATGGCCTATGCCAATAGTACTCAAAGATTCTGCTTTTATTTACCTTGGAAGTTTTCCTCTCTTAATTGGTCCTTAAATGGCTATCTTTTCTAGATTGACATCTAGATTCTCTTAGAAGGGTTTGGATCATAATATCTAAAGACACAATTCCAAATGCCATATTTCCAAATGCTGAAATCCCAAAAGGCTAAATTCCTAAAGTCTAAAATTTCTAATGTCTAAAATCCAAGAAATTACAATCACAAGATAGTTGCATCATGTTGGTGAAGAGATTACTTTGTTATTGTTTCTATGTAGAAAAAAATGGATTTCAATGGAATCTCCAAACCGTAATGACAAATTTAGAATCAGATGCAATCAGGGCTTCCAAAAGTGAATTTCAAGGTGTTATCAATGAAGTTTCTTTTCTTTTCTTTTTATTATTTTTTTTCCCATTCAATCCAATGCATTTGGCAAAAAATCTCAGGTGAATGGATTGGTCATACAATATGACAACAATGAAAACTTTCGTTAAAAAGTGTGCCATTTGCCTGCATTGACATTCTTTCCAGCTGATAACATATCAGGAACTTTTAATGAATTAAAGCTACCTTTGCCTGAAGAAGCTAGCTAAATTACTAAATAGTTTAAAAATAATTACGTGCATTGTAGGATAAGGAGACACGTATGCAAAGGTGTAGCAGTTTGATCACCAGTATTGTGGTCTATATATGTGTTCATGCAGAATGGACTTCCGCATAGTTGTTAATATACACAGTATTTATCCTTGCAAAAATATGCATATTATTTTATTGTGTATAGTGGCCTGTGAAGTGCTCTGTTATGTTTTTATATGTTTCTCCAGCAAATCACCTTTATGAATGTAAACCAGTATCTTATAGAGCCTTAAAAATTATTTTTCTAGAATTTTACTTTTGAGATTTTGATCTTTCAGGATTGCGATTTTAAGGATTTTAGACTAGAAATTTTGATCATTCAGAATTTCTACATTTGGGAATATGGTGTTTGGGGTTTTATCTGTTGGAATTTTGATTGACTTTCATCTGAAATTCTCATATATGTTAGGTCTCATTGCTGTTTTACTGACAGGTTTTCCAGCGTGATCTTTTTGTTTTTCGGGCATAATTTCTTATATGTGTATCTACAAAAATAAAATTAGGTGCTGTGGAAAAATAATCAGCATTCAGACACCTGGACCAAAATTCCCATCAATAAGTTGATGATCATATTTGATACTAAATAATATTTAAATCAATACTATTCTGTATTAAAGAAAACAATATTTTACATGTACTTTAAGTGAAATTCAAAGTGATTTTCAGGTACACCAACAATTCTACATTTTAAGTCATTGCATTCAAATATGTCTCTTATATTTAGTGAGCATATGGGCCAGATATTATGTATAATATGAGGAAATAAAAATAATAGAAGACCTTTTTAAAGAGTTTGAGACCATTCCGTTTTTTTTCCTATGTGTGCAATAAAATGTCTTGCACATCATATATTGGTACGTATGTCTTTTTGAACTCAACCCATTTATGCCAGAGGTTGCAAATTTTTTTTTGTGGAAAATCAGACCTTGTTGATGACCTTGAGCAGTAGGATATAAATAACTCCCACAAGCTTAGCGTTCCAATAATGAAACACTAGGCATAAGTGGGTTAACACTTAAATTTTGTCTTCTTATATAAATCTCATTGCTTATAATTATGAAGTATCATTCAATGTGTTTAAAATATCCACAGTGGTTACATTTCTCTAAGTTGGAGGATTATAGCGCTTGCTTTAATCCAATCACTGTGGAGTTAGTTTTTTGAATAAACAAGCTCAAGGATCAGTCAGCATTGATATTATTAATTATCTCTTTTTGGACTAGAATTAGCACTCTGGAAGAATAAGGATACTTATTTTCTATGTTTACCAATATTTTAATGTATTATACTTTATCACATTTGTTAATTCAGACTTACAAAAATATTTTGCTTTATCTATATAAATGCATATTTACAATGGTGGTTTGCACTTTTTTTTTTTTTTTTTTTTTTTTGAGACGGAGTCTGGCTCTGTCACCCAGGCTGGAGTGCAGTGGCACGATCTCGGCTCACTGCAAGCTCCGCCTCCCGGGTTTACGCCATTCTCCTGCCTCAGCCTCCCGAGTAGCTGGGACTACAGGCGCCCGCCACCTCGCCCGGCTAGTTTTTTGTATTTTTTAGTAGAGACGGGGTTTCACCGTGTTAGCCAGGATGGTCTCGATCTCCTGACCTCGTGATCCGCCCGTCTCGGCCTCCCAAAGTGCTGGGATTACAGGCTTGAGCCAGGTTTGCACATTTTAAAGAAAGAGAGAAGTAAAGCTTGCCAAACAGATTTATTTCATAAATATAAGATTGATTTAATATTTGTTATTAATTAATTCAATTTATTAGATTAACATAATTAAAAAGATCATATATCTTAACTCAGAAAAATATTATCATAATCAATACAAATTTATAAGACATCTCAGAAAAATAGAGATATATTACAACTTATTCAAAATGGTTTAAAAATAAAGAAAATCTATGCCAACCCCAAACAAAATTATGCTTAAGCAAACAGTTCAAGACTAAATGCTTTTCCAACAGCATCTGAAAAAGGAAAGCATGTCCAAACATATTCCTTCTATATACCATTGTACTAATGATCCCAGCTAGTGCAGAACATGGTGTTAATACACAATAATCAGATGTAGTGTTATATAACAACAAGGGAGAATTGAAATAAAGAATACCATTATATTAGAGCAAAAATCCTCAAAATATTTAAAGTTACATTTATAAAAATATGTGCAAGATCTGTACATACAAACTATTGAAATTTACTGAGAGTAAGTAAAGATAATCATAAATGGCACAAAATGCCATGTGATGGGTTGGGAGACACAGTGTTGTCAAAATGTCTATTTTCCTCAAATTGACCTATAGATTTATGGTAGTCTTGATAAAAAAAAACCTCAACAGAATTTTTTTTAATAGATACTGGCAAGCAAATTCTCATAGACCTAGATTAGGTGCCTGGTACTGAATGTAACGGCTATGACTGTACACCTTATAACTGAGGAGGGAGATAAGCATAAAGTACATTTGTGAAATGACTGGGGACACTAGAAGATTTAAGTGAGTAAAAACTTTATTACTTGATGTTCAGAAGGCCACCCTGATGAAGAAAATATTTTGATTTCAGGTAAGAGCATTAGCTTGGGCCCAGTGTCCAATAATTCCTATGAAATTTGTACTTTTCCCTTTTTTTCTTTATAGCTGCCCCATATCGAGTATCTGGCTCCTGGTACTCTTGGGGAAATTTAGTTGGGCACATTCTTGTAATGTATTATGAAATTCATCTGAAATTTTTCTTCACTTTTATTCAGTGAGCTCTGGGATTTGCAATTGATGCAAGTATGGGAGTTTATTTAAATCCAATAAATCTTTATTTTGGACAGTCAAGTCTCAAGTTAGATTTTAATTCACCAGACCTAGATATCTTTATTGTCTAATAGTCATTAAGCAAGACTTTGCATGACAGGTCATTTATTTTCTTCCAAGAACCTGACAGTGTATTTGCTGTTGTCAAAGGCCACTGTGGGTCAGGTTGCTCTAATTAGCAGTTTCGACCTTGTGCCTATCATAATGACCATTGTCACTCATGTTTTCTCTGGCAGGCACTGTTGCAACTTGACCTCTTCCACCCTAGAATACAATTATCTTCATTAAAATAAGTGAGCCCATTTCAAAGCCACTACATCCAAACCAAATTTCTAGTTGAAAACAGAATAACTGCCACAATGACTTTTTAGATATACTGGTTCTCCCCTCCCCAAAGTATTTCTCAATTCATCATTGAAAGAAGAAACTCTAGGAACCTAAAAGTGGAAAGATATGGGTGGTGGGCAAGCGAGTTACAAGTAATTAGTTATGTGCAATGTTTTCATTGGATGCTCTTCTAATGCATTATTCTAATACTTTTATTTATATTATTCCAATTAATTGCTATCATTTTAACTTGATTTAGTGAGTGAAATGTTAAGTCCAGATTTTAGACAACTAACCTAAGAAATAATACTATATACAGTTTATTAAGCAAGCATGATTAATTTATAATCTCTGGCGTGTGGACTCTCAGTGATAAATTCAACAGAATCCAGATTTTTCTCCCTTCCTCTTCTCTCACAGAATCAATTTCCATATATATGACCTATGTTTTGTTTTTGTTTTTGGCAAATACAAATTAGCAAAATCTTACAATTATCGTTTGTGAAAGCTTTTCCTTTTCATATTTGACTTTATGATTTTTTGTTTTGAGATGTGCTTAAGTATGGATCTGATTAGATATCAAATGTATCCCTATTCGGCAGACATTTTCTCTTCCATCATGGCAGACCTGGTCGAGAATACCGTGGGCTGCAACCAGTTTAGGGAAGCTCTTCCCCTCAGGTTTTACCACTTATGTTGGAGAGTAAGATCTACAAAATCTACAGAATTCACCACTGGTATATTTTGCCCTACTATAATTTGATTATATATTTGAGGATAAACTCTTGATTTAAATACATGTTATTAAAATATTATATGGGAAAATGATTAATAAAACATGCAATGAAGATAGTCAAAGATTACAGAATTTGTGCACGTTTCTAAAATAACAAAGATTGCTCTACTCTCATTAACTTCCCGTTTTAAAGTGGTAGAGTAATAACTGTACCTTACCCTTCTTTTATAGGAATGATGGGAAAGTAAGTATAAGGAAAATACATGTACATACCAAATTCAAGGAAACTAAGAAATTATTTAATATATGATATATGAAGAAGAAAACCAGTGAAGATCAATAAGGTATAGGAATATCTTCTAAAGGGACTATAGGTTTGGGGTCACATTTATTACTTAAACCCAACTATGTGGGTGTGTGTAACTGTGCGAAACTGTCCATCAGGTAGGAGAATCTGTCACTCATGATAAATTAACAGTGTTTCTTTCAAATTATTCTTATCAATGAATTTCTGTCACTTCAATCTGATGTGTTCAGGACGATATTTACTATATCTACTTCAACCTGCTTTTCTTTTAAGTTTTTATTTATGGTAGTAGTCTAGAAGCACTGAAAGTCCTTTTGGCTTGTTATTTAAAAATGCAAAGGAAAAGACAAAAAAAGATAATTCTGATCAACTATATTTAGCCACATTCACACAATAAAGTCCATGTTTAAATTTGACAAGGCTGGGCGCGGTGGCTCACAACTGTAATCCCAGCACTTTGGGAGGCCAAGGCAAGTGGATCATTTGAGGTCAGGAGTTCGAGACCAACCAGGCCAACATGGTGCAACCCATCTCTACTAAAAATAAAAAAATTATCCAGCCCTGGTGGTGCATGCCTGTAATCCCAGCTACTGGGGAGACTAAGGCAGGAGAATGGCTTGAATCTGGGAGGCAGAGGTTGCAGTGAGCCAAGATCGTGCCACTGCACTCCAGCCTGGGTGACAGAACGAGACTCAGTCTGGAAAAAAAAAAGTTGACAGCCTTTTCTGGATATTTCTGGGATGCATCTCATAGGAATAACATAGAGCTGTACTAAGTTAGCATTCTTTCATTCTCTGCTCACAACCTCCTGCCCCTTTCAACCCACACTCAAGGTGGGTTTTAATAATGGAGAAGCAGAAACAGGAGAGTGTAAAGGAGATGCATAACACACACTGGTATATTTTAATTTACCTATATTTACTAGGTATTCAAGACTTGCTGAAAAATGTGCTTGACAGAAAGAAAAAGTATAGCAACTATTTCAAAAAGGCTTACAGCCTGCATAAAGATGAACTCAAAATGGATCAAAACTTAAATGCAAAACCATAAAACTTTTAGAAGACAACCTAGAAAAATATAGATGATCCTGTGTTTGGCAATGACTTTTTAGATAGAACACGAAAGGCATGGTCCGTGGAAGAAGTGGTTGATAAGCTCTACTTAATTAGAAATAAAAACTTCTGCTCTGTGGAAAACAGTGTGAAGAGAATGAGATGAGAAGCCATACGCTGGGAGAAGATACTTGCAAAAGACATATCTGATAAAGGACTCATTCAAAATATACAAAGAATGCTTAAAACTCAACAATAAGAAAATGAACACTCAATTTAAAAATAAGCAAAGACCTGAACATGCACCCATCAAAGAAGATTTACAGATGACAGATAAGCACATGAAAACAGACACTTGTCAAAAGAAGACATAAATGCAGCTAAAAAACATGAAGAAAAGATCAGCATCACTGATCATTAGAGAAATGCAAATCAAAACCACAATGAGATACCATCTCATGCCAGTCAGAATGGTGATTATTAAAACGTCAAGAAACAACAAGATGCTGACAAGGTTCCGGAGAGACAGGAACACTCTTACACTGTTAGTGGGAATGGAAATTAGTTCATCCATTGTGGAAGACAGTGTGGTAATTCCTCTGATTTAGAACTAGAAATACCATTTGACCCAGCAATCCCATTATTGGGTATATACCCAAAGGAATACAAATTATTATAAGTATACACACAGACATATGTTCATTGAAGCACTATTCACAATAGCAAAGACATGGAATCAACCGAAATGCTCATCAATGATAGACTAGAGAAAGAAAATGTGATACATATACACCATGGAATACTATGCAGCCATAAAAAGGAACAAGATCAAGTCCTTTGCAGGGACATGAATAAGGCTAGAAGTCATTATCCTCAGCAAACTGACACAGGAGCAGAAAACCAAACACAGCATGTTCTCACTTATAAGAACTGAACAATGAGAACCCATGGACACAGGGAGGAGAACAACACACACTGGGGCATGTCAAGGGAGTGTGGGGGAGAGAAAAGTATCAAGAAAAACAGCTAATGCACACCAGGCTTAATACCTAGGTGATGGGTTGATAGGTGCAGCAAACCACCATGGCACGTGTTAACTATGTAACATACCTGCACATCTGCACATGTACCCCAGAACCTAAAATAAAATAAAGTAAAAATGCAATACCTGAGAAGTGCAATAAAGCATAGCACGATAAAAGGAGATAGATTGTAAAAAAAAAAAAAAAAAAAAAAAAAAAAAAAAAATGCTCAGTGTGATATGCCATGAGGGAATTGTAAATTTGAACAATGATGGGATTGAATTTCACCTACTAGAACAGCCAAAATTCAAAACACTGACAGTAGGAAGTGCTGGTGAGGATGTAGAGCCAAAGAAACTCTCATGCATTGCTGATGGAAATGCAAAATAGTGCAGTCGCTTTGGAAAATGCCTTAGTGTTTTATTATAAAACTAAAGGGACTCTTGTAATATGATCCACCAATAATGCTAGCTGGTATTTCCCAAACGAACTGAAAAATTATGTCTACATAAAAAGCTGCATACAGATGTGTGTGTAAGCTTTATTTATAATTGCCAAAAGTTAGAAGCAACTAGGATGTCCTTTAGTAAGCAAATGGATAAACTGTACTACATCCAGACAATGAAATATTATTAATCACTAAAAAGACATGCGCTATCAAACCATGAGTAGACATGAAAGAACCTTAAATGCATATTACTAAATAAAAGAAGCTAATCTGGAAATGCTACATACTGTATGATTCCAACATATGCCATTCTGGAAAAGGCAAAACTATACAGACATTAAAAAAATCAAGATTTTTTCAGGGTTTAGATGGGAGGGGGGAGATGGAAAGGTGGAGCACAGAGGATTTTTGGGGCATAATAAAATTATTATCTGTGATACTGTAATAGTAGATATTATTATACCTTTGTCAAAACTCAGAGTATGTACAACACAAAGAGTAAACCCTATTCTAAACTATGGACTTTCGGTGATACGTCAATTTGGGTGCATAGATTGTAACCCATGCACCGTTCCGGTGAGGGAAGCTGATGGTGGAGGAGATGGTGACTGAGTGGGAGCAGGGCATATATGGGAAAATCTGTATTTTCTGCTCAATTTTACTGTGAATCCAAAACTTTTCTAAAAAATAAAGTCTTTTTTTTTTTCTAAGACTGAGAGTAGATACTAAGCATTCTTCTCTCTATCACTCTTTCTTTCTAAAAAATTTCGAAGTTCCAAGGAAAGAAATTTGGGTCAGAAGTATTGTGGAAAATATGACATTTTGACTAAGTATTAGGCAATAGGTAGGATTTAGAGCTATATTTATTGGTTTGTATACTTGGTGTTAAATACCTCACATGAAGGATTTTTTTTTTTTCTTTTTTTTTTCGAAGGAGTCTTCCTCTGCTGCCCAGGCTGGAGTGCAGTGGCGCGATCTCAGCTCACTGCAAGCTCCGCCTCCCGGGTTCACGCCATTCTCCTGCCTCAGCCTCCCAAGTAGCTGGGACTACAGGCACCCACCACCACACCCGGCTAATTTTTTGTGTTTTTTTAGTAGAGATGGGGTTTCACAGTGTTAGCCAGGATGGTCTCGATCTCCTGACCTCGTGATCTGCCCGTCTCGGCCTCCCAAAGTGCTGGGATTACAGGCCTGAGCCACTGCACCCCGCCCACAAGAAGGATTTTTAAACTTTATGTGGCATTGGTCCTTTAAAGTCTAGTGAAGCCATGGACTCTTACTCAAATAAATGCACAAAATTTAAAAAATTACATGTAGTGTTTCAAGGAAACCAGTTTCACAGTTTAAATTGGGCTGTATGGATGTCTATACTACTTTATTATCGCGGTGAAACAAAGTACTACGTTTTAAAAGGAGTGTGCATACATGATATACTGAGATATAATAAATCACATGATCTAAAAGTGTGATTCTACTGGTGGCAATTAATAGTTAACACTGATACTAATGTGAGTTCTTACTGCATTTCAACTTCAAGTAAATGCTAAAATTCAGTTAGAAATTAATGAAACTAAAGCTATTTTTTTTTCCTGTTTTTAATGTAAAGTTATCCAAAATTCTATCTATGAACACTTTACGGCAATCTCTGGAACCCAGGCACAGAACCCTTCCATCACAGTTAACCCCATTTTGAGCCACTTACTACATTCCAGACTTTGTACTGAATACTTCAACAATGACATTTACTATATAGATTTCTTGCTTCCACTAGTGAACATGCACTGATTTGATTCATATTTTATAAAAATATGAAAATTTATTAGATAAAAAATGATGACCCTTTCTCTTCTAATCAGATATCCTCGATTAAAATTAGCCTATATTCATTTCCTCCTGTTGTAAAGTATCCATCTCCACTAATAAATGCTTTCTTCCCCTTGAAAGACAAAGATACATTAAAATGTTCAAAGTCAGATCTTGAGCAAGATTGAAGGTAACAGATCCATCTTCCTTTCAATAGTTGCCTCCAAAACAATCAACTGCTAACAGAATACGGTATTACAGACAGAGGTGATATTTTCAATTACTTCACAGCATTTGCACTTACTAGTCTTGCAATTACTTACTGAAAAAGAGATGTTTTTATATGTGAAAATTGAAGAATACCTTACTTGTCAAATCACAACTAGAGTATTTTATAAAATTTGAAGTAATGTATCTTATAATAGATGTTTATAAACTATATTGGAAGAAATGCAGAATGACAACAGGGTCTATAATTAAACTCAACTAAGAAATCAAGCATGGAAATAAATTTATTCAGAGAAAACAATGTTTATTAATTTTCCCATGATGTCCCTTGATATGAACTTGAAGATTAGTCCTAGGGAAGAATAAAACTTAAAATCAATGAGAAGCATATTTAGGCAAAACACTGGAAAATATATTGAAACTAGGAGACATATCTAACAATGGCCTATCTCCATAGAAAGTCAGTACTGTTTATAAAACTAATCAAGTGATATATGAGTGACTTACAAGCATGCATTATAAATGATTCTCCATGTAGGAGAATTTAGATTATTTAAAAAGTTATGCACAGCTTTTGATATCAAAGTTTTAATTATTGATTGAAAATACTTTATCTTTTTATATATTTTTTTCAAAATTAAAAATAATGCATCCTTGGTACAGAATATGTAATAATTGGAGAAACACATAACATGTGAACTAATGGTCCCCTAGCTTCCTGCCCTCTCCATGAAAATATGTTTACATTATGCATACTCCTCTTTCTTTTTTCCTTCTAATCTGTTTAAAATTAAAAGGAACTGGACAGGGTAAAAAAGAAAAGCTTACCCGTTCAGTTAGCTTTGTGTAATTTTAAAACTGGAATGTTTATCACCACCTAGCTAAATAGTTTTTCATTGAAATGTTTCAAATAAATACTGGCGTGTTAGAAGGTTTTGTAATTTGTAATCACGTGTTCATGGCATCTCTATCATTACTGTGGCTCATTTGCTTTGCTGGTGAATGCAGAATATCTCCAAGTATCTGCAACATGGTTCTTCCTTTGCCTAGTTAATTTAAGTAGTAAGAAAATTTGTGTTCATTTGCTGGAATTTATTATATTTCAAAAAAAGGATAACTCTTTCAACATCTCCTGATGTCAAACTGAAACCTAGACTTACCCTTCCAGTTTGGAAACACTGCAGAGCAAATGGTCATTTTGGAAAATAGATCTACTAGCTTTAATGAAAAAAATAAACTAGTGTCTGCTGTTGATTACCAAAGGACAGTGAGTCTGAGACTTCTATTAATATCTAAGGCATCATAATATTATAATGATGTGATACTATTATATTTACTGATAAAGGTTTATTTTTAATACTAGCACAGTCTGACATTAAGATCGAAAAACAGAAAACAGGTAGTACCCGACAGAAAACAATTTTATAAGTCTTTTCAAAGCATATCTTATAATGTGTCATAATAACTAAATATTCTATTTTTGTTGTGTTTACTTAAAGAGAGTTGCTTACAGCTTTAATGGATTTTCTAATAGATATGAAGCAAGTCTCTGTAGAAAAATTGTGATAATCTATAAGTCCGTAAAGTGTATATCTGTTTACCAACTATAGAAATGAATTTACATGACAGCATTATTTTCCATAATCATGGAATATGTCTTAAGAAAGTCAATATAACAAAATAATAATGTCTAATATATAACTCAGTGGTATTGTTCGTGTCATTTATGTGACTGTTTATTATATGGGTATTACAGTTTTTCCCGATGACCTACTAGGTATAGATTTCTGAATACATAAAGGTGCTCATAGCATACCAATACAAAAACCTCTTTTGGAATGTTGAAATTAATAACATTAAACATAGGAAAACTTACATTAGTTTAATTTTAAGGGAAAATAAATATATAACAATTTTTTGTTTTCTCCTGTGTATAATTTATATGTAAAATTTTCCTTACTGTTTTTATTGATACATATGGTTAAAATTAGTAAAAAACATTCAATTCAAATTCAAAGTATATCCTAATTAAAATGCATATTTGACCTGAAGTGTTGAATCAAAATTTGGTTCAGATTGACCTTTTATGTGATAAAGTTTTCCAAATGTATTGTGAAGCCAATCTTGAAATGATTATAAAATTCCTTCTTTAATACAGAGTAATTGTTAAAGTCTTTAATTAGCTGACCTCAAATTTGTATGCCAAAGATAAAACAATATTCAAGATCATCAAATTAATAAAAAATAATAGAAGGGATTGTACTATTGGATAGAAATCCCACAGCATTGCTAATTATTTTACTTTTGTAAAAATATGTATCACAAAAGTAATAAGTTACCTTAAAATATTTTACAATTTTCAATTTTGAAATGTAACAATATCAGCATTTTAGGTTCAGGGAACTAGCAATATAAAGCCATGTTGGTAAAATGGAAAATGTGTAATACGATTTTAACATTATAGTCATTCCTTTTCCTCAAAACATTTAGTGTGAACTTTCCTACAGTCTTCTCTCCTACAAAAATGCAAATAGTTTCTTCAAACTGTAGCTAAAAGAAAATTTGTATTATGATGCCTTTACTGAATTTTGTGATAAAGCTCTTTGTCCAAATTTTGCAAACTTGCACTCTGTATTAGTTTGCACATAATGCGATTTATATTCTTTTCTTTTGCCATATTATATATCATATATCCTTACACATTTTACATATATAATATTTAATGTAATTGGTAACCAGGTAAATGCAAATTTAAAAAATAATGAAATATGTTCAAAGTATTCAGATTGCAATAATTTAAACTATTGTTAATTTATATTATTGGCTTTAGGGAATTTGGCGTTCTCACATACTCCTACAGAATATACAGTTTGAATTAAATAATGGAGAAAACAAAATTTAAACATGCGTTACTGTCTATATCATGATTCATCTCCTAGCTAGCTATCTTTCAGAAATATTTACACAGGAAAATGTAAACAGAGATGATCATTTCTGCATATTTTATAATTGTGAAAAAAAAACAAGAAAAACCAAAATAGTCATTGAGAAAGTGTTAAATGAATCATTTTATGTTCACATGCTAAAATGCTCAGATGCAAAGAAGGAATAAAAGTGTCTGTACATGTAGACATAAAATTATGTTGACCATATTTTGTTAACTGAAACTAAATGAGCAAACAACATGGAGAGTCTGATCTGTTCGTGTAAGCATTTTTAAGGATGCAACGCAGTCACTGCAAAGTGAATCAGAGTGGAAAAGTGAAAACTTTCCCTTTGTTCTTTTGTTCACTTTATAAACTTGATTATTTTACCACCACCATTTTCTTATTTTCATATTTTGTGTTATTTTTCTTCCCTTATAATCTAGATTTTGCTAATCAGAGTGATTTTACTGTTCCTTTGTTCTTTTCCAAATATCACTTACGATATTTAGTTTGTTCCATAATATTTTCTTCATTAACCTATCATTTGACTTTTACAAACTTATTCTTTTTATAGTTTTTAATATTTGTAACTGAGAAATTCTAGTTTTAGAATCTTATTTCATTCAGTATTACTATGTCATTAATAAAAACATTTATGTCTGTATATTTTTCTCTTACTATCCATTCACAGATATTCTGATATATAGTAATTTAACGACTGCTATTTTCAAAATAGTCTGCACTTTCAATTTTTATTTTGTCTTTGTGTAAAGATTATCTTTGGAGAAATATGCGTTTATACTTTAGCATTTCTGTGAGGGGTGGATGTGTGTGTGCACTTCTTAACTATTTTTTAAAAGATTAGTATGCTAATTATAGTTTTTATCTAGTCATTGTATTTGTCACAACATTTCCTTTCCTTTTCATTATTATTAATATATAATATATTTTAAGTTGCGATTGTTGCATGTGCATTTGGAAAAGAGGTGCTTCCTATATAAAGTCCTTGATACGTAGCAGTGACATCTCGTTAATTTATTACATTGACTAGATTCCCTAAATTATTACTGAATACCTTCTTTGCATTAGCATTAGCCAATAAAAGCTGAAGCATAATTTTTCTTATATTCTGTGTAGTCTTTCCTTTATGAATGTTTATGCTGTTGTCTAATACAAGCATATTCATGACTGTAGGATATTTCTTGTGAATTTCAACAATTATAGGGCCATTTCCTTTCTCATTTAATGACTTTCCTTGGAATTTAAAGTTCTTGTTGTTAATATTATCATCCATTAGTATTGTATTTGTTTGCTATTGATATTTCCATTTTTAAAAAATTTTCAATTATTTCAAAGATTTTTCTTTTAGGTGTAACTTTGACATGTAGCATATAGTTTTGCTGTGTGATTAAAAAATTTAAGACTATTGTACTAATAAATATGCTAGAATTGGCATGAGAACTACATTTAGTTTCAGAATTAATTTTAAAATATTGCAATATTTTAATAACTATGTTTATTTAAATATAATTTACTATATAAAATATTTTTATTTACACAGGTAATTATTTTTGAAATATGTACTTTTTTCCCTTTGGCTCAAGCTTATACTTGAATAATTTCTTTTGGAGCACACAGATAGCCGATTACTGTTTTTCTTAGATTTACAATGTCGCATTCACTGTGCCGGGTTTTCATTTGTTATTCAATTTTCATTTGTTATTCAACTCGTTTTCTGTGGTATTTATTTATGTTATGACTTTATTATTCATTTTGCATCTTTTTTTAGATCAGCCAATTTAATTTTTATTTTCTTCTGTTAAACTTTGTTCATTAATCCTTATAATTTGAACTCAGCATCTAGATATGTAGAGCTTTCGAGATTTTTTAATGCATGTTTTTGAGTCCCTTTCAATTATCATGTTTACCTACTCATAGCAAAAAAAAAATGTTTCTTCTGTTCTAGATTTACTTTAAATATTCTTTACCACATTATTTTATCCATATTTGGAATGCTGACCTAATTTGTATTCTTCTTTATGTGCGTCGATGTCTTCCTGAACCATCTATTTGTAGCAGAATAATTTAGAAAAGAACAAGTAATTCAGGTTATTAAGACGTTACTGTGACTTACTCTGAAGCTCTTGTGTCAAGATGTGCCTGTGTGCCTGTATGTGTGTGTGTGTTTGTGTGCACGTGTGGGTACATTGTAGCAATTCGCCGACAACAGTGTTTTACATAAGTCTCTGTCCTTAATAGGTTGTAACTTGCAAAGCAAGCCTGTTGGTCTCCTCTGGGAATAATTCATCTGCTGTTCCATGATTTCAAATGTCATTTAGGGAGGCTCCCAGGGTCAGTGCAATTGTGTTTCAAGCATGGTGTTTTTACCTCCCAGTCTGTTTCCTAATTTGGAAAACGCTGTGCTATGCAAGATCTGGCTGGGGTTTGGGTGCTCCGATATCCATTCTGTCTGATCTAATGTCCACGGGACTCGGCAGCCTATCTTCATGCACACTGTGCTTGAGGAATAAAGGGGGTTTTAAAAAATGATTAAAATGATATTTTTCATTCCTGTTGCTCATTTGCTTTCTTTTCCTTCATTTTATATTGGTTTAGAGACTAAATAATTAGGAGAAATAATTTTGTTAGATTATAGTATGAATTACATAATCAACAATTTCTAAATATTTAAGCTTAAATATAAAGTTATATGCTATATATTCAGAGCAAAAATAATCATAAACTTGCTTTTTAAAATTCCATGTATAAAATCCTATGTATAAAATCCTTATAACTGTATATACATTTATAAACAATGATTAAATACATGTTTAATCATGAAATATGTTTTTATTGGATAAAACTGCATTTTATTCAATGTATTTCACAATTCTTAGTCATTGTTTATATTTAAAAAAACTTTCTACTGATTGACCAATTTTTACCATTTTATCACATTTGCCTTATAATTTATTCTTTTCCTACACACACACACATACACACATACACTCTCTCTCTCTCTCTCTCTCTCTCCCTCTCTCTCTGTCTGTCTCTCTCTGTCTCCTGAGAGATATTGTGGATTTGGATCCAGATCACCACAGTAAAGCAAATAGAGCCATATAGTGAGTCACATAAATTTTTGGTTTCCCAGTACATATAAAAGTTTTGTTTTCACTCTACAGTAGTCTATTAAGGGTGCAATAGCATTATATCTAAAAAGTGTATATACCTTAATTAAAAATGCTTCTTTGCTAAAAATAGCAAATGATCATCGAACTGTTGAGCTAGAGGCAATCTCTTTTGCTAGTGGTGGCTTCTGCCTCAATGTTGGTGGCTGCTAACTGATCAAGGTGGTGGTTGCTGAAGACTGGGTTGTCTGTGGCAATTTCATTTAAAAAAAATGAAATTTGCTAAATTGGTTGACTCTTCCTTCCATGAAAAATGCATCAGTAGCATGTGTTGTCATGTGATAGCATTGTACTTACAGTAGAGCTTCTTTGAAAATTGGAGTCGATTCTTTTCAACCCTGCCACTGTTTTATCAACTAAGTTTTGTAATCTAAATCCTTCTTTGTCATTTCAAACATATTCATAGCCTCTTCACCAGGAATAGAGCCTGTCTCAAGAAACCACTTTCTTTGCTTATCCACAAGAAGCAACTCCTGTCTACTAAAGTGTTATCATGAGATTGGAGCAATGAAGTCACATCTCCATGCTTCCCTTCTAGGTCTAGTTCTTTTGCTATTTCTACCACATCTGCAGTTATTTCTTCCACTGAAGTCTTAACCCCTCAAAGTCACCTGTGAGGATTAGAATTAACTTTCAAACTCGTATTAATGTTGATATTTTGACCTCCTCCCATGAATCCTGAATGTTCTTAGTGGCATCTAGTCTAGTGAATCCTTTCCAAAAGGTTTCAATTTACTTTACCCAGATCCAACAGATAATTCACTCTCGATGGCAGATACAGCCTTATGAAAAGTCTTTCTTAGATGATAAGACTTGAAAGTCAAAATTACTGCTTGATCCATTAGCCACAGAATAGATCTTGTGTCAGCAGGCATGAAAACAATGTTAATATCTGCGTACACCTTAATCAGAACTCTTAGGGGATTAGGTGCATTGTCAATGAGCAGTAATCTTTTGAAAGGAATCTTGTCCTCTAAGCCGTAGCTCTCAAACAGTAGATTTAAATTTCAGTAAATCCTGCTGTTAAACAGATGTGCTGTCATTCAGGCTTTGTTGTTCCATTTAGAGAGCAGATGAAGAGTAAATTCAACATAATTCTTAAGGGCCCTAAGATTTTCAGCCTAGGTAAATGAGCAACCGCTTCCATTTAAACTCATTGGCACCCAACAAGAGAGTCAACTTGTCCTTTGAAGCCAGGCATTGACTTCTTCATTGTCTCTTTGAAAGTATCATATGCCATCTTATTCCAGTTATAAGGCTGCCTCATCTACATTGAAAATCTATTCTTTTTTTTTTCATTCATTCATCTTTTATTTATTTATTTATTTATTTTTTATTATTATAATACTTTAAGTTCTAGGGTACATGTGCATAACGTGCAGGTTTGTTACATATGTATACTTGTGCCATGTTGCTGTGCTGCACCCATCAACTCGTCAGCACCCATCAACTCGTCATTTACATCAGGTATAACTCCCAATGCAATCCCTCCCCCCTCCCCCCTCCCCATGATAGGCCCCGGTGTGTGATGTTCCCCTTCCCGAGTCCAAGTGATCTCATTGTTCAGTTCCTACCTATGAGTGAGAACATGCAGTGTTTGGTTTTCTGTTCTTGTGATAATTTGCTAAGAATGATGGTTTCCAGCTGCATCCATGTCCCTACAAAGGACAAAAACCTCATCCTTTTATGGCTGCATAGTATTCCATGGTGTATATGTGCCACATTTTCTTAATCCAGTCTGTCACTGCTGGACATTTGGGTTGATTCCAAGTCTTTGCTATTGTGAATAGTGCCGCAATAAACATACGTGTGTATGTGTCTTTATAGCAGCATGATTTAGAATCCTTTGGGTATATACCCAGTAATGGGATGGCTGGGTCATATGGTACATCTAGTTCTAGATCTTTGAGGAATCGCCATACTGTTTTCCATAATGGTTGAACTAGTTTACAATCCCACCAACAGTGTAAAAGTGTTCCTATTTCTGCACATCCTCTCCAGCACCTGTTGTTTCCTGACTTTTTAATGATTGTCATTCTAACTGGTGTGAGATGGTATCTCATTGTGGTTTTGATTTGCATTTCTCTGATGGCCAGTGATGATGAGCATTTTTTCATGTGTCTGTTGGCTGTATGAATGTCTCCTTTTGAGAAATGTCTGTTCATATCCTTTGCCCACTTTTTGATGGGGTTGTTTGTTTTTTTCTTGTAAATTTGTCTGAGTTCTTTGTAGGTTCTGGATATTAGCCCTTTGTCAGATGAGTAGATTGCAAAAATTTTCTCCCATTCTGTAGGTTGCCTGTTCACTCTTATGGTAGTTTCTTTTGCTGTGCAGAAGCTCTTTAGTTTAATTGGATCCCATTTGTCAATTTTGGCTTTTGCTGCCGTTGCTTTTGGTGTTTTAGACATGAAGTCTTTGCCCATGCCTATGTCCTGAATGGTACTACCTAGGTTTTCCTCTAGGGTTTTTATGGTATTAGGTCTAACATTTAAGTCTCTAATCCATCTTGAATTAATTTTCGTATAAGGAGTAAGGAAAGGATCCAGTTTCAGCTTTCTACTTATGGCTAGCCAATTTTCCCAGCACCATTTATTAAATAGGGAATCCTTTCCCCATTTCTTGTTTCTCTCAGGTTTGTCAAAGATCAGATGGCTGTAGATGTGTGGTATTATTTCTGAGGACTCTGTTCTGTTCCATTGGTCTATATGTCTCTTTTGGTACCAGTACCATGCTGTTTTGGTTACTGTAGCCTTGTAATATAGTTTGAAGTCAGGTAGCGTGATGCCTTCAGCTTTGTTCTTTTGACTTAGGATTGTCTTGGAGATGCGGGCTCTTTTTTGGTTCCATATGAACTTTAAAGCAGTTTTTTCCAATTCTGTGAAGAAAGTCATTGGTAGTTTGATGGGGATGGCATTGAATCTATAAATAACCTTGGACAGTATGGCCATTTTCACGATATTGATTCTTCCTATCCATGAGCATGGTATGTTCTTCCATTTGTTTGTGTCCTCTTTTATTTCACTGAGCAGTGGTTTGTAGTTCTCCTTGAAGAGGTCCTTTACATCCCTTGTAAGTTGGATTCTTAGGTATTTTATTCTCTTTGAAGCAATTGTGAATGGAAGTTCATTCATGATTTGGCTCTCTGTTTGTCTATTACTGGTGTATACGAATGCTTGTGATTTTTGCACATTAATTTTGTATCCTGATGAATCCAGTAGTTGGTTTTTTGAAAAGATCAACAAAATTGACAGACCGCTAGCAAGACTAATAAAGAAGAAAAGAGAGAAGAATCAAATAGATGCAATAAAAAATGATAAAGGGAATATCACCACCGACCCCACAGAAATACAAACTACCATCAGAGAATACTATAAACACCTCTATGCAAATAAACTAGAAAATCTAGAAGAAATGGATAATTTCCTGGACACGTACACTCTTCCAAGACTAAACCAGGGAGAAGGTGAATCCCTGAATAGACCAATAGCAGGCTCTGAAATTGAGGCAATAATTAATAGCCTTCCAACCAAAAAAATCCAGGACCAGATGGATTCACAGCCGAATTCTACCAGAGGTACAAGGAGCTGGTACCATTCCTTCTGAAACTATTCCAATCAATAGAAAAAGAGGGAATCCTCCCTAACTCATTTTATGAGGCCAACATCATCCTGATACCAAAGCCTGGCAGAGACACAACAGAATTTTAGACCAATATCCCTGATGAACATCGATGCAAAAATCCTCAATAAAATACTGGCAAACCGGATTCAGCAGCACATCAAAAAGCTTATCCACCATGATCAAGTGGGCTTCATCCCTGGGATGCAAGGCTGGTTCAACATTCGCAAATCAATAAACATAATCCAGCATATAAACAGAACCAAAGACCAGAACCACATGATTATCTCAATAGATGCAGAAAAGGCTTTTGACAAAATTCAACAGCCCTTCATGCTAAAAACGCTCAATAAATTCGGTATTGATGGAACGTACCTCAAAATAATAAGAGCTATTTATGACAAACCCACAGCCAATATCATACTGAATGGGCAAAAACTGGAAAAATTCCCTTTGAAAACTGGCACAAGACAGGGATGCCCTCTCTCACCGCTCCTATTCAACATAGTGTTGGAAGTTCTGGCTGGGGCAATCAGGCAAGAGAAAGAAATCAAGGGTATTCAGTTAGGAAAAGAAGAAGTCAAATTGTCCCTCTTTGCAGATGACATGATTGTATATTTAGAAAATCCCATTGTTTCAGCCCAAAATCTCCTTAAGCCGAAAATCTATTCTTTAGGGTACTTCCCTTCATCAATTATTTTGGCTGGATATTCTGGATAACTTGCTGCAGCTTCTCCATCAGCACTTAACCTTTTTTTATTTTAATTTAATTTTTTTTTTTTTTTTAAATAAAAAGTTGAGACATGGTCTCATCATATTGCCCAGGCTGGTCTTGAACTCCTGGGCTTAAGCGACCCTCCCGCCTAGGACTCCCAAAAATGCTGGCATCACAGGCATGCCCCACTGCACCCAGCCTATGATTTTAAAATATCTTGTTATTTCTTACCATATTTGTTGCTACTAGTTTGTTTATTCACTTATTTATTAGCAGGGATCTTGCCAGTTTTGTTTGCCATTGTATTTGTAACCACCTGGTTTATAGAAGACACAAAGTATTGATAAATTATTAAATAAATTGCATTGTTGCTTTGATACATATAAAATATAGTAGATGCAGTAGATATTTGTGATACATGATACACAATCAAGTATCTAGGGGATTGTGTAGGCACCAACCTCCTACACAATCAAAAGTTCAAATACCTTTAAACTTTTCTTCTGCAACTTCCTTACCTCTCTCGGTCTTCATCGGAATGTAGAGAGTTAAAGGCTCACTCTGGATTAGGTTTTGGCTTAAGGGAATGTTGCAGCTGATTTGATCTATTCAGATCACTAACTCTTGCCATATCAGCAATAAGGCTGTTCACTGGAGTAGCACTTTCAATTTCCTTCAATAACTTTTCCTTTGCATTCTCAACTTGGCTAATTGGCACCAAAAGCCTAGTTTTCAATCTCTCTTGGCTTTCAACATGCCTTTCTCAATAAGCTTAATCATGTCTAGTTTTTATTTAAAGTTAGAGAAACATGTGACTTTTCATTTGAGCACTTAAAGGCTCTTTTAGTATTACTACTTTTCCTGATTTTAATATTGTTGTGTCTGAGATAATACAAAGGCCTCGGGAGAGGGACACAGATGGGAAACAAGTGGTCAGTGGAGCAGTCAGAAAACACAGAACATTTATTGATTAAGTTTGCTGTCTTATATGTGCCTGGATTTGTGGTGTCCCAAAACAATTATAATAGTAACACCAAAGATCATTGATTATAGATCGCCATAACAGATATAATAATAATGAAAAAGTTTAAAATATTTCAAGAATTACCAAAATATGACAGAGTTAGAAAGTGAGCATGTGCTTTGGAGAAATGGTGCCAACAGAATTGACTGAAGCAGGGTTGCCACAAACTTTCAATATGTAAAAAGACAATATCTATCTGCAAATTTCAATAAAGCAATCTGCAATATAAAATGGTATGCCTGTACATATAATTTATTTTCCAAATAATTTGGGCCAAACTTAAAATATTATGGCCATTTTCTCTAAATAATTTAATGTGTATGTATTTCTTGAGAATACAAGCCCTCCTTCCATCCCAAAGTACAATTATCGAATTTAGGATATTCAATATCAATGTAAGATTATTATCGCATCCACAGCCCGTATTTCAGGTTTTTACCCACATTCTTACTAATGTCCTGGTAGCATTTTCCCTATTCTAATATGAAATTTCAGTCCACGAGTTACATTCAATTATCAGATATCTTCAAAATATTTCGACATCAATCTATTCTGATCAATGATGTTAATTCACATCAATGCCTTTGTAATTTCCTTTGTTAGACTATAACCAATTGTATTTACATTTGTTTGCAAATTTTTGATAATATTACAAAAAATATTGATACAAAAACCTTTCCTAGATGTGGACTGTCACCTGGAAAAGGATGCAATTACAGTGGTCAGTAGTAATATATACACGTATTCACAGTTTTAAATATTAGAATTTTCCCTCTAAAATGTTGATACCAGTTTCTACCTTGATAAAAATTGTTTGATATTTTTCTTTTTTCCTGATTCTTTATGCCTACAATTTTTTTTCATTCTGCTAATATTATGTCATGAAATGTTATTTTATTTCATTGATTATTGGAGTTGTACCATTCTAGTTTCTGCTATTTTGGATTTTCTATTTATATATTTTGCTCATTTTTATTTTTATCCAGTCGAAAGATTGGATTCTTATTGAATTGAATAATGTCTAGTGGAGGCTAGATGTTAGCCTTTATAAGTATGGAAATATATTTTCCAATTCTGGAGCATACTACATCACAATTTATTCAGGAAATGTTACTTAATGTGCTTATAGTCAAACTTAATAGTAAATATTTTCCAGTTCACAAAGGTGAACCTACCTATGTATGATTTATTGTAATGTTTTCAAAGTTTTTCTAATAACGTTTGGGGCTTTGAATATGGAAATTTTTATTGTATATGGGTGAAGGTCTAATAATTTTTCCATTTGGATAAAAAATTGGTAAGTCTCATTGTGTTAGCCATGTTTTCTCAAAGATTTAGTAATTTTATTCATGTCATATACAATATATTCACATTGATGAGACTATAATGGTCTCACTATATGATTTGAATGTTGTATTTGTCTATTCTATATACAAGCATTTTTAATAAAAGCAATAACAACATACATATCTGTTTTATGTCATTTTTCTATATTACTTGGTAATCTACAGTTGCAAATTTCCAATTGATAACTTCAAATTTAATTCCTAAGTTATAGTCCTTGTTAAAGTAAATTTAAATAACCCTTAGCTATTTTTGTTACTACAGTAATTGCTTTAGACAAGCTCAGTGTTTTTCTTCTCTATAGGTCATTTTGAATGTTATCTTGATGTTTAATATATCATTGTTGATTGTTTTTAACGTAGTGGATGTGATGATATATAAATGAACTATAGTATCTCCACAGGAATATCTCCATTTCATTTTCCTATTCCTAACTAAATTCAGTTACTATGAAATTGCTTACTCGGCCGGGCGCGGTGGCTCACGCCTGTAATCCCAGCACTTTGGGAGGCCGAGGCGGGCGGATCACAAGGTCAGGAGATCGAGACCACGGTGAAACCCCGTCTCTACTAAAAATACAAAAAATTAGCTGGGCGCGGTGGCGGGCACCTGTAGTCCCAGCTACTCAGGAGGCTGAAGCAGGAGAATGGCGTAAACCCAGGAGGCGGAGCTTGCAGTGAGCCGAGATCGCGCCACTGCACTCCAGCCTGGGTGACAGAGCGAGACTCTGTCTCAAAAAAAATAAAATAAAATAAAAATAAAAATAAAAATTAAAAAAAAATTAAAGAAATTGCTTACTGATGATTTCATTTAATTTATCTTTGTAAGTTCTCTAAGGGTTTCATAGTAGTCGCCAGTAATTCTCTGGTGGGCATCTATTAGAGAGTAGTTTTATGTAAAACAGTCATCTATATTTAATTATTCCTATATTAATTATATATTAGTTATTCCAGTATTAAAAATATTAGTTTCTGAACATTCTAAACAAGCCCTTGAATAGAATTTTATTCCTGACAAGAGTTTGACCAAGTTGAGTAGTACACATACCATGGAGACTTACATGATGACAACTTGGAATATGTCATACTGATATTAACTTGGAATATCAAAATTGCAGTTAAGTAGAGGCTCATTTGTTCTCTTCTCTTACTTTCTATCAAACAAACATAGTCTCTCTTTCTGTTTTTAGCCATCTAAAGCTGTGGCTGGAGTGACAACAAGCACTCTTGTGGCTACCAGAAGTTCGACTGTGCTGGGTCAGAACTGAAGCTAGCACAGCGCTGGATTTTGCCCAAGGCATGCTATAACCAACTCCTTGACTAATGCCTATGTTGGCTCAAGGCCTTGGGGCTCTGGGATCAGAAAGTGGTAAAGCCAGCTATGTCTGTGTCCTTCCCTTTGGAGCAGAGAGTTCCTCCTGTCCTGAATCGGTCCAGAGATACTGACTGGGAGTCAGGGACTAGAATCAAAAACCTCAGAAGTCCAGCTCGTGTTATATTTTATCGTGGCTGAACTGGCACTCAAACGACAAAATGCATTCCTTCCCACTCTTCCTGCCCCCTTCCAAGGGCAGAGAAATCTCACCCCACAGTCACCACCAGCACAGCCATGGGGAGTGCTGCCAGACTCCTGCTGATGGTCCCTTTAGGCCCAGGGTTCTCAAGTCAGCTTGTGGTGAATGCTTCCTGGCTTGAGACTCACTCTTCAGGGCAGTGGCCTCTGCGCTTGTCCAGGGCAGGTCCAGAAATGTCATCCAAGAGTCAAGTCCTGGAATTGCGGACCCCAAGAATCCACCTGGTGCTCTACTTCCTTGTGGCTGTGCTGGTACCTAAAGTGCAAGACAAAGTGGCCTTTACTTTTCCTTCTGCTTTTCCCAAGCAGAAGGAATTCTTCCCCATAGCTACCACAGCTGCTAATATGCTGAGACTCCCCTGAAGCTAGCAATACTCAGAGGCTCACCCAAGGCCCTTGATTCAGTAGCTGAATATTGCTGCTGATTATTCAAGGCCCAAGGGCTCTTTAGTTAGTAGGTCACCAGGTTTGCAGGAACTCAGGTTTGGAGAGTTGGAAATGTCAATTTCCCTCCAGCTAGGGCTAGTTTAAATGCTCCCTCCAAGGCAGGCATCAGCTGAGTTTGGTCTGGTTTTTTTTTTCTGCTCTTAACAGGACAGCACTGAGTTCCATGCCTCACACTTACTGTGTTCTCTCTGCCCTCAGTGTCCAAGGGATGCTCTCTGTATCGCGCTGACAGCTGCTGGGGGTGTGGAGAGGAGGGGCATTTATGATTCAAGACTGTCTTTTCTCTCTCTCCGTGCCTCTGTCAGCGATATGAAGTTAAAACCAGGTGCTATGAGTGCTCACCTGATTTTGGCTCTTAGAAAGGTGTTTTTTCTTTGTAGATAGCTGTTCACTTGATGTCCTTGTCAGGGTAGGATCAACAGAGCCTTGTATTCTGCCACCTTGCTCCTGAATTTCTATTTCCTTCCCTATCAGCCATTTCAAATATATATATATATATAGAGAGAGAGAGAGAGAGAGAGAGACATTGAGAGAGAGAGAGAGAGAGAGAGAGGGAGATTTCTTTATGCAGACACCTGCTTGCATCTTATATCATACGTCTTTTTCAGAGAGTACCTTTTAAAATCGTTTGTTGGGTAGTTTTAACAGCAATGAAATCTTTCAGATTGTTTTAGAAAAACTATGTGCCTTCTCTTTCATTTTTGAAAGAGTTTTGCTGCCTTCAGAATTTACATAGGCAGTGTTTTGGTTCTTAGAAGGTCTCATCCCATTGTCTTCTGGATTTCTGGTGTCTGACAAGCAATGTGCTTAAAGTCTTCTCTTGTTCCTGTACCATGTGTATTTCTTTATGCTTTTTAATTGTCAAATAATATTTATTTGTTTAAATTTTTATTTAATTGTTAATTTCTGTGTATATGTATGGAGTATATGAGATACTTATACATTTTCTGTATTTTCTGGTTTCATTCAAGATCTTCTGTTTATCTTTGGTTTTGAGCAGTTTGAAAATTATGCTTATAGATCTGGGAATATTCTGATTTTTTTATTATTTCTTTTTCCATTTATCCTGCTTGGAGTTCTCTAAGATTCTTGTATATCTGGCTTGTTATTTTTAAAATATTTTTGAGAATTCTCAGCAATTATCTCCTCAAATAGTTATCTGGTCTTTTTTCTTTCCTGTTGTTCTGTAATTCCATTTATATGTATTTTACAATGTTTGATTTTGTCTTACAACTATTACAGCGGCTGCTGTTTTTAATTTTTATACTCTTTGTTTTACAGTATTTATACTCTTTGTTTAAAGTATTTCATTTGAGATGATTTCCATTGACCTATGTCCTAGTTTACTCATCCTTTCCTCAGATATGTAAGGTTAACTGATGCTCACAATGGCATTAATCATCAATTACCATTTTGCTACTGATGTTGCTTTTATTGTTGCTCTTAGTAGCATTTCCATTTAATTGTTTCTTATACTTCTGGTCCGCCCAGTGAAATCCCCCACATGTTTATGCCTTATTTTCCACCTCATTACTAGAGTCTTTAGCTCACTAATCATAATTAATTTAAATTTTCTGTGTGCTCACTCCACCTGTGCGCTTTCTCTGACTCTGCCATTGTTGAATGTTTTGTCTCTTCACAGTGGGTTGTACCTCACCACCAGCACCCTTGCTTTTGTGTGTGTCACTAAATTTTTCATTGAGGGCTAGGTGTCATACATAAAGGATTAGAGACTGAGGTAAGTAACATTCGTGTCCTGAATTGATCATTGCTTTTCTTATGCTAGGATGCTAGGCCATTAGTATGAGGGTTGATTCCAGCCTTCATAGTTAGGAGTTGGTGTTTGGTTTTGCAATTGCTGTTGTTACCTTCAGTGAATCACCAGTTTTATAATTCTCTAGGCTTATTTTTGTAGTTGGTGTGGTAACGGGAATATCAGCCCTCTACCTTCATCTATTGGCTTCACTGCATGCCTGTAGATCAAAAGGAATCTCTGGTCACACTTTTGTTCTTTGTTAGTAATAGACTGTTCTTGCTGATTACTCAGGACTTCCTATTCTACTTTTGGGTGCTTGGGGTGGATGAGTGGGTGAGAGCTCAGCCTCCTGGGAACACCCTGTATCCATGGGACCAGTTCATAAAGTTTCTTCAGTGATTTGCCCTCTTTCCATGGCAGTCAAACTCTACCTTGTATCTCTAGTGATTATTTTTCTAAAATGGGATTTCTGTTCTTCTTTTAGGAGTATGACACATACCTGTTGTCAAGGTATCTATTGAGCACCCTTTTTTTTTTTTTTTTTTTTTTTTTGCCCAGGACTATTTGTGATCCCTCCCCTGTGTATAAGGAGTTTTTACTTTTTTTTTTTTTTTTTTTTTTTTTTCACTTTACTAGCCACAGTGCATCTTTATCTGTGCCCTGGGGCAGAAAGCATTGCTACCCTTCCTCCATGACTCAAGGCTTTTATTTCATCATGTAGAAGAGTCTAGGTGAGCTTTCTGTCTTTCCTCCCCTGGTACTTTCTTCCTTATCTTTTTGCCTGGATCTTGAAAGGCTTTCTCTGGTTTTACTTCTGACTGAATCGTGCTCTTAAGCATCCTGCGCAGGTGTATGGAAAAGAGCCCACAATTAGGTGCTTCCAGGAGCCTCTGCATTCCCAGAAAAAAAAAAAAAAGAAAAAACTAGGTCCAAAACAAAAGTAACAAAGGCCTTTTATTCAACTTGCATCAGAAGAAACCATCTAATCTATCAAAAATGTTCAAAGATATTAGAAAGATGTGTAAGTTTTATAGAGGAAAGGGAGGATACAGTGAGACAGCCTGTTGGCAAACATTCCATTCACATAGGGTTTTATAAAGCTAGTGAGACTTTAGTGGTCTGTAATGAAGCATGTGAGTAGTTTCAGGATGTTTTGAAATAGGAAGGATTGCTGTTACTGCAGGCAAAGGATATCTGTGGCTGCCCATGTCCAGGAACAAGTTGAGACCAATGGAGTTCATTTCTATAGATAGACTCCAATAATGGTCTTTTTGCAGGCTAAGTTCCATGGTAAGTAGCTTCACACTTGCTCACACTCAATTTTCAACAGGTTCTTAAAGGTTCTTGCTAAGATTTTACCTATTTGTGTAAGTCTAGTCGTCACTTCTTCTTGGGTCTCCAGGAGTTGAGCCAGAGACTATTTCTCGTTGCAAGGCCCTTTTTTTTTCTTAGATTTTAAGAAATTTAAAACTAGTTCTTGATGGTTGAAAGAAAGTAATAATTATTTACATTACCTGAATATTTTTTTTTTTGTTTTCAGGGTGAAAGCAACACTTTTCTCAGCTTTCTGCACTCAAAGTGCAAATGAGACCACACATCTGAAGTATAAGCACTACACATAAAATAAGATAACCAAAGTTATATCACAAGTAAATATTCTTAGGATTGAGTTTTACAAAGAAATCTTTTATAGAACATAAAAATAAAAGTGACATAATTTTCTTCTGGATCAATGAACAGGACAAGTGCCTGACAAAGTGAATTCATATGGATAATTATCCTTTTGTCAAGTTAGGAAAAAGAAGAGTAAAAGACAAAACAAAACAAAACCAATATAAACCATTTCAAGAAAATAGCAGATTTGCACACATCTCATGTATCTTTCTATTTTCAACCAAGAAATGTTAAATAAATGTTGAATGCAAATGTAAGTGTAATATTAAGGAAACATTATTGTAGGAGAGCTTTGATTAAATATCTACAGTTAAAATTATTCTTCCCCTTTGAGGAGGACATTTTACTAGAAATCTCAAAGTGACATCAGGACAATAGAAAAATGTCCAAATTATATCTTCATTTTCTACTTTCATAAAAATAATCATTCTCAAATTAGCTCTCTAGATATGAAGTCCTAGAAGGAGAAGGGTCACCACGATGGCACTTAGCTATTAATGTAGTTTTTATTAAAGATTCTGCAGATTTGTTACAGGGTTATTTATCAGCTTCTTAAAGTCATAGCCTATAAAAATAGCGTGGAAAAGCTTTTACTTGTCTGTTGCTATAACATGTGAAAATGGTTAAAAGAACTTTTGCACTTTTGACTATACTTGGTAGGTACGTTTATGGTGATTTGAAACATATCAATGACATTCATGAATGAAAAGAGGAGACACAAACCCACACATACACACTTGGATATATTTTGCTACTAGTGTTTCCAAGTAGCTGTTATCTGTCAGATCAATTAAGAAAAAGAAAACTTATTTATTCTCTGATGCTCTTTATTTATTTATGTGGATCTGAATTTCTGATGTATATCATTTTCTTTCCCTTAAGAGACTTTTGTAAATTTCTTTCAAGGCAGGTCTCTTCGTGACTAATTCTGTTTTTATTTGTCTGAGAAATGCTTTTCTCTCCATTTTTAAAAGGATAATTTCACAGAATACAGAATTTTAAGTTGATGAGTATTTTTCTCTCAAAAATTGAAATATTTTCTCCACTCTCTTCTTGTTAGTGTGGCTTCAATGGAAAACTCAGATGTGATTTTTATCTTTGTTCATCTATAGGTTAAGGTATTTTTCCCCCTTGTGGCTTCTTTAAAGTTTTCCTTATCTTTTAAGCTTTTGGCATTTTGAATATGACATACATAAGTATAATAAATTATAAGTATAATTTTTGACCCTTATTCTGCCTGGTGTTCTTTGATTTTCATGAAGCTATGAATTGGTGTCTGAAATTGATTTGGGAAAATTCTCAGTAATTATTGCTTCTAATATTGCTTCTGTTTCCTCTTTTTTCTTATTCTAGTATTTCATTAAATATGTGTTACACTTTTTGTAATTGTCACATAGTTTTTGGATATTTTGTTCTATCTGTTTCTTTCTCATTTTTTTTTTTTTGTTTTGCTTTTTTCTGTTAACATCTCGAAGCTCAGAGATTCATTCCTTACTCATATCCAGTGTAAAACTGAGCCCCACCAAAGCCATTCTTCATCTCTGTTACAGTGATTTTTTTTTTTACCTCTAGCATTTTATTTTCTTTCTTAGAATTCCCATCTGTCTTCTTCCAATTCCCATGCATTCTTGCATGTTGTCTAGTTTTTCCATAACTGTTTTTTGCATATTAATTATAGTTGTTTTAAATTTAGGGACTGATAATTCCAACATACCTGCCATGTCTGAGTGTGGTTCTGTTGCTTGCCCAGCCTTTCTAAGCGGTGCGCTTTTTTTTTTGCCTTTTAGTATGACTTGTAATATTTTGTTGAAAGAGGTGCATGCCATACTGGGTGAAAGGAACTCTGGTAAATGGGTTTTTAGCGATGTGTTGGTAAAATGTGTGGGAACAAGTAGTCTACTATAGTATTATGACTAGATCTCAGTATTTTATGAGCCTATGCTACTGGGCTATGAACATCACAAGTGATTCCCAACCTCCCCCACTCTCACCCCAACCCTTAGATAGGACAAGATGCCTAGAGTGGGCTTAAGTTGAGTATTTCCTTTCCCCAAGATCAATTAGATTCTGATAAAACCACAATAGGTTAGCCTCTGGTAGTTTCTTTTTAGAGGAGGCCTTTTCAACAATAATAAACTGTGCGTATTGCATGTCTATATATAGAGATATAAATATATGATATATATTATGTGTATATATACATATACACCTACTATGTACCCACAAAAATTAAAAATATAAAAGAATTGCTAAACAAAAGAATAATAAAGTGTCCTGGCTTATTTAACAATGATTGCCCTTCGTTTTTCCCTGATGAAAACATAACAATTTTTCTTTGATATTTACCTTGGGAAACTGGTAGAGCTGCTGCAGGTAAAACCAAAAGTGTAAGGCCCCTTTTAGCTAGGTTCTCCTGGGGGTTTTAACTCTCTCAGTCTTGTCAACACTAAACTGCCAACAATTCAATTACTGTTCCAATTTTCCTAATCCAACCCTGGTTCCCATGAGTATTTCTGCTCGGGTAAGTAAAAATCCTCTCAATGCAATGTTCTCTCTCTCCAATTTGGGAGCATCAGCTTGCCCTGTGCCTTCATTTGCCCTGCATCTTCATTTCACTGATGGTCCTAGGAACAATTGTTGATTCGTCAATCTTTCAGCTTTATACCATTTGCTAGAATGAAGACTTTCAAGCTCCTTGCATGCTGGGCCACAAACCAGAAGTACTATATTATTTTTTAAAGTAAATAAATTCCAAACATTGGGTAGGACAACTTATTAAAAAAATCAAACCAAAACAACCAACCAAAGTCCACAAAATATTTATTGTTTACAATCAAGTGATCTCAATGAACCAGTTCTTACCTTCTGTCCTGTCTTAGCCAAGCTTTAGTCAGATTTTTCCTCCTCATGGACCCCTGAACTTTGGCTTGCCCACAAGCCTGAGCAAGTCCTAAAAGGCAGAATGTGCCCCCCTTACCAGCTCATCCCAGAGACTGGCTGGCCACATTGAGATACATTTCCTATCATACAATGGCAACCATGCTGCCTGCTCAATCTCCGTAGATTTACTCTTAAAAGTTTTTGTTATCCCTGGTAACTCGTCCCAACAGGTTAAAATAAAGAAAAAAAATTCTCATTGATGTTCCTATGCTTGCAGATTTCAGAGTTTAGAGCATTTTCCCTACTGCAATCATCTTTTTAAGGAAAAAAAAACCCATCTCCTTTACTAAGTCTAGATTTATTTTTATTGGGCATTTATCTAATTCAAAAAGAACTTAGTGTCTTGTGTTTTAATTGGCAACCCCTCACATAGCCAAAATACTAGCTGTGTTTTTCTCAGAAGCTGTGATCAACTTTTATCTTGCCAACTCTTGTATTTATTCCTTTCATGCCTCATTTTTCCTATTCCCTCACCATAGTCAGTCTAGGATTGCATTTTCCTAATTCTCTTATCATTTCCACTTTGTGTCCATTTCTATTTTCCAGATAACTTGGGTTAATCCTCGTTTAACCACAAGGAGACAACCACTGAATATTTAAGGAAGTTGCCAAAGCCACATTTTTAATAAATATCAGATTTGAAATAAAAGTCCAGGCCATTTAAATACAGAGCCAACGACCTAAAATAGTATGCTGTTTTCAGGCAGCATTTTATTTCCTAAAGCAACAAGTAGAAAGAAATTCAGTCCTAACCTCTGTATAATAGGGAGAGAATTCTAAGTTTCAAAGTTAGATTAGATCTTTTTCCAAATATTCTAAAAGTTTCTCACCACCATTGCTTTGTCTAAGCTTTTTGTTTTTAAGCTTTTCTTGGATTTTATGATTGCCTTTCATGTCTCTCTAGAGATTATATAATCCTTCTTAATCATATCAGTTGCAATTCCAGTTATTTTTCTGTTTTTCTCTTGAGGATAATCCATTTTTATTGGTGATATTAATCTGAAAGCTCTGATTTAATCTTAGAATTTGAAAAACAGATTTCAAGGCTAGTTGTACAGGCATATTTTTAAAACTTCTGAGTTAATTCTGTTTTAATCTGCATTACAATTTTTAGGGTTTTTAGTACATGTTCCCTTTTTTTTGTCTTTTCCATTTCACCTCAGGAAAGATCCTATACACGTAAGCTTTATGAATCCATGTATTATTCAGAAGTTATTTATGTTGCATTGACTGGAATTGTTAGTCTGCCTATTTTTTGTAGTGACATAGTCTCCCTCTGTTACCCCCGCTAGTCTTAACTCCAGACGTCAAGCTATCCTTTCACCTTAGCCTCTGAAAGTGATGGAGATGTATTAGGCCATTCTTGCACCGCTATAAAGAAATACTTGAGACTGGGTAATTTACAAAGAAAAGAGGTGTAATTGGCTCACAGTTCTTTAGGCTGTATAAGAAGCATAGTGGTATCCTCATGAAGCTTACATTTATGGCAGAAGGCAAAGTGGGTGCAAGCATATCACCTGGCAAAAGCAGGAGCAAGAAGCAAAAGAGAGTAAGGTGCAACGGTGCAACACACCTTTTTTTTTTTTTTTTTTTTTTTTTTTTTTTTTTT